>NC_059199.1:11532676-11705176 GCF_020615455.1 Coregonus clupeaformis
GAGCAAAACCTGCCTTTCCTTCTGATCAGCAATACCTAGTACCAACGCAGCCACCAGGTGGTGGTCTTTAGCCATTGTCACATTGGGCTGTTGTGATAGGACGACAGCGCCGCTCCCATGTCACATGACTCCCTTGTTTACGACCCAACCCATGAAGGGAGGGAATCCTTTGTCTGTGTAACGCTGGTTCATTTCTGATGTAATACACATCCAATTAGAAACAATGTGTAGATAAGAAGAGAATGAGAGGCACTAACGTTGTGAAAAACAGAAGATAAAGATTAGAATCTATAGGGTGTAAAACGTCACCCATCTAACAGATCAAACACAGGTGATTGGGGACAGAGGTAGAGAGGAGCATATCTAGGAAGATGTTGTTCAACGGGCAAACCGCTGTCCCTGTCCTGTTTTTCATGCTAACAATGCCACACCTGTTTTTCCCCATGAGACAAGGAGAAGAGGGGGAAGGGAAGACAGAGACAGAGACAGAGAGAGAGAGAGAGAGAGAGAGAGAGAGAGAGAGAGAGGGGGGGGGCGAGAGAGAGAGATGGGTGAATTTTACTGCATCATAAACCTCAGAACCCAGAGCATATGAATAAATTAGCACTGATATATCGTTGTGTCAGTGGATGTTGAATATCCTTCAGTGACAAAAGTCAATGTGTTTTTGCAAAATTCAGGAGAAGAAGCCAGGGGTTCTCCAAAGCATCATAAATCATGAATTGATTAAACCAGAATAAGCCAGGTCACACTGACAGTGACCCATAGTCTGTGCCTGTGAAACAGGCCATACAGCGAATCAAGATGTATTTCTTATATAATCCACACAGAAATAAGGGGATGGAATCCATCCATAAAAACATCTCCACAAAAACCGCACCAAGATGTACAGGTGTGTGTGTATGTGTGAATGTGTGTATGTGTGTGTGTGTGTGTGTGTGTGTGTGCGTGTATGCGTGTATGTGTGCTTGTGCTTAGGCGAAGAAATGTAGGTGTGTGTGAGTGTGTAGGTGTGTGTGAGTGTGTGTGCGCCTACACATGTATTATCTCTACCCACCTTAGTAGCCAGTGAGTGTGAGGCGCCTGCCTCCAGCAGTACTGAAGCCACGTCCACCTGTCCCTCCCTGGCTGAGATGTGGAGAGGTGTGTATCCGTTAGTCGTGGAGGCGTCAGGGTGGGCCATATGCTGCAGTAGCAGCTGGACTATCTCAGTCTTCCCCAGACGAGATGCAATGTGGAGGGGTGTCTGGTCCTCCTGGAGGGGGTAGAGACATGGAGGTTATATGTGGTAGAATATGTATTTTATTACAGACGTACATAGAGAGATAGAGGCTATGGGTGATATTACTTTTAAGGTACTTGAAGTTTAATGAGGGTAGTAATGCTTTATTTTACAGCCCCGCTTTCATGAAGTTACTATATGTGGTGATAATGGGTACTTCATTATTTTGGTGCTTTCTTGGAGTACAATAGAGTAGAGTAGAGTAGAGTAGAGTAGAGTAGAGTAGAGTAGAGTAGAGTAGAGTAGAGTAGAGGAGAGGAGAGGAGAGGAGAGGAGAGGAGAGGAGAGGAGAGGAGAGGAGAGGAGAGGGAGAGGAGAGGAGAGGAGAGGAGAGGAGAGGAGAGGAGAGGAGAAGTGAAGTGAAGTGAAGTGAAGTGAAGTGAAGTAGAGGAGAGGAGAGGAGAGGAGAGGAGAGGGAGAGGAGAGGAGAGGAGAGGAGAGGAGAGGAGAGGAGAGGAGAGGAGAGGGAGAGGAGAGGAGAGGAGAGGAGAGGGAGAGGTGAAGTGAAGTGAAGTGAAGTGAAGTGAAGTGAAGTAGAGGAGAGGAGAGGAGAGGAGAGGAGAGGAGAGGAGAGGAGAGGAGAGGAGAGGAGAGGAGAGGAGAGGAGAGGAGAGGAGAGGAGAGGAGAGGAGAGGAGAGGAGAGGAGAGGAGAGGAGAGGTGAAGTGAAGTGAAGTGAAGTGGAGTGGAGTAGAGGAGAGGAGAGGAGAGGAGAGGAGAGGAGAGGAGAGGAGAGGAGAGGAGAGGAGAGGAGAGGGAGAGGAGAGGAGAGGAGAGGAGAGGAGAGGAGAGGAGAGGAGAGGAGAGGGAGAGGAGAGGAGAGGAGAGGAGAGGTGAAGTGAAGTGAAGTGAAGTGAAGTAGAGGAGAGGAGAGGAGAGGAGAGGAGAGGAGAGGAGAGGAGAGGAGAGGAGAGGAGAGGAGAGGAGAGGAGAGGAGAGGAGAGGAGAGGAGAGGAGAGGAGAGGAGAGGAGAGGAGAGGAGGAGAGGAGAGGAGAGGAGAGGAGAGGTGAAGTGAAGTGAAGTGAAGTGAAGTGAAGTGAAGTGAAGTGAAGTGAAGTGAAGTAGAGGAGAGGAGAGGAGAGGAGAGGAGAGGAGAGGAGAGGAGAGGAGAGGAGAGGAGAGGAGAGGAGAGGAGAGGAGAGGAGAGGAGAGGAGAGGAGAGGAGAGGAGAGGAGAGGAGAGGAGAGGAGAGGAGATTTATTATCCCTGAGGGGCAATTTGCTTACAGGAAGAATTTGCTGTTAACTGCCTAGTACTAAGTGGGAGTGAAGCAAAAGCTTAATTTGAGCCGGATCCTGCCGGAACAGTATCCGGCTCCTCCCCGTGTTGGACTGTTTCGTTCCGGAACCTATTTTTACCTCTACATGAGAAGAAAATCACTGTTTCCAATGTAAAAATGCTAATAAAAGTGATCAGAGTTTATTCGAGTTGCTTCCTCATTAATTCTCCTGCCCTCTAAAAAAAAATGCAATGTGAAAACATCGTTTTTCAGCCCGTGCCTGATATTTGTGTTGGGCCTGCCCGGGCTTATTGTTGTGGTGAGAGAGAGGCCGCCTTTATATCTCTCAGATCTAGAATGAGATTCACTTTCTATGATCTCTCTCCCTCTCTCTGCTCTGATAGAAATGAGCCTGCAACTCTCCTCTCTCCAGCGTTGCACTTCATCATTTATTTCCTTATAGAATCATCGCCACAGGAAGGGTGCTGGAGGAGCTGCAGCAACCCTGATTAATTGAAATATATTTGCCAAAGTTATAGAATCACTGCTGTCTGTTCAGAAAGAAATTAAATAATTTAGAATACTGCTCCATGAGTAGGCCTATAATTTAGCCACAGAGGACCAATAGCTTCTTTTAAAAAATTGCCTTGCTGTGGATTGTGTGTAGCCCAATCACAAGGCATATAGCCTGGTAACGCGCTGAAAATCTGTCAGTGAAAAGCATGCAGCCAGAACAAGCCTTTCGCAATATTTCAAATATAATTGCGGGAAAAAACAGGAAATTGGAAAGCAATTGGCTCCTTCTTAAAAGAGAAGACTCTAATCTGACTGTACCAAAATATTTTATCAACTTCCAACCTAGGTCTATTGAGTGAACATTGTTTTATAAAGTAAAATAAGTGAGATAGACTTTTGGCACGAGAGGAGTGGTGAGTACTAGTACTAAGTGGGAGTGGAGTGGTGAGTACTAGTACTAAGTGGGAGTGGAGTGGTGAGTACTAGTACTAAGTGGGAGTGGAGCGGTGAGTACTAGTACTAAGTGGGAGTGGAGCGGTGAGTACTAGTACTAAGTGGGAGTGGAGCGGTGAGTACTAGTACTAAGTGGGAGTGGAGTGGTGAGTACTAGTACTAAGTGGGAGTGGAGCGGTGAGTACTAGTACTAAGTGGGAGTGGAGCGGTGAGTACTAGTACTAAGTGGGAGTGGAGTGGTGAGTACTAGTACTAAGTGGGAGTGGAGCGGTGAGTACTAGTACTAAGTGGGAGTGGAGCGGTGAGTACTAGTACTAAGTGGGAGTGGAGCGGTGAGTACTAGTACTAAGTGGGAGTGGAGCGGTGAGTACTAGTACTAAGTGGGAGTGGAGCGGTGAGTACTAGTACTAAGTGGGAGTGGAGCGGTGAGTACTAGTACTAAGTGGGAGTGGAGCGGTGAGTACTAGTACTAAGTGGGAGTGGAGTGGTGAGTACTAGTACTAAGTGGGAGTGGAGCGGTGAGTACTAGTACTAAGTGGGAGTGGAGTGGTGAGTACTAGTACTAAGTGGGAGTGGAGTGGTGAGTTGTGTGTAGTGTGTGATAATGTGTCTCACCCTGGCTCTGGCGTCCACCATGGCGCCGTTCCTCAGCAGACAGCGCACCACCTCCACCTGTCCTGCCCTGGACGCCATGTGTAGAGCAGTCTCCCCACGCTGCACAGAACACACACGTGAATCAGAAGAAACACAAAAACACACACACAGAGATACAGACACACACACACACACACACACACACACGTGTACGGGCACACCCTCATACACACACGAGACACCCTGAGACAGCACAAACACCCATTAATGCACAGACACGTACACCCACTGTCCATGTCATTGTCGTTGTCATGACGTTAACCCCCATCACTCACAATGTTGCTGACGTCAGGCGAGGCTCCGTTCTGCAGTAGCAGCAGGACGATGTTGAGGTGACCCATGAAGGCAGCTACGTGGACGGGAGTCAGGCCAGACTGGATGGAGGAAGGGGAGAGAGTTTTCACCATTACAAAGTATCATTACCGTTCATGCACGTGAAGCCAGTTCTGGTCAAAACACAAGTCACTGGGACTGTACATCAACAGTGTTGAAGAGTAAAGGAGTGTGTGGTTGCATGGTATATTGTGTAATCTGGTGTAGCTGTAATTGTGTGTATATTGTGTAATCTGGTGTAGCTGTATTTGTGTGTATATTGTGTAATCTGGTGTAGCTGTAATTGTGTGTATATTGTGTAATCTGGTGTAGCTGTATTTGTGTGTATATTGTGTAATCTGGTGTAGCTGTAATTGTGTGTATATTGTGTAATCTGGTGTAGCTGTAATTGTGTGTATATTGTGTAATCTGGTGTAGCTGTATTTGTGTGTATATTGTGTAATCTGGTGTAGCTGTATTTGTGTGTATATTGTGTAATCTGGTGTAGCTGTAATTGTGTGTATATTGTGTAATCTGGTGTAGCTGTAATTGTGTGTATATTGTGTAATCTGGTGTAGCTGTATTTGTGTGTATATTGTGTAATCTGGTGTAGCTGTAATTGTGTGTATATTGTGTAATCTGGTGTAGCTGTAATTGTGTGTATATTGTGTAATCTGGTGTAGCTGTATTTGTGTGTATATTGTGTAATCTGGTGTAGCTGTATTTGTGTGTATATTGTGTAATCTGGTGTAGCTGTAATTGTGTGTATATTGTGTAATCTGGTGTAGCTGTATTTGTGTGTATATTGTGTAATCTGGTGTAGCTGTAATTGTGTGTATATTGTGTAATCTGGTGTAGCTGTATTTGTGTGTATATTGCCAAGCTTGTTGTATTGTAAAAAGTTCAAAAACTCTTCTATCTGAACTGGCCAGACTGACCACAGTCTCTTACCTCTGTGATGGCCTGGATAGATGCTCCATACTTGACCAGCAGCTCCATCACCTTCACTCTGTTCTTCTTACAGGCGATGTGCAGCGGAGTGAAGCCGTTCTGACAGACACACACACCAGACACATGATGTATGAAACACACCTACATACACATGTAGGGACATGTTGACATGTTGAGACATACATGAGAGGCCATCTTATTCTCACGCCACACTTTGTTCTGTCTCTTAGAGACATTACAAGGACCTGTAGTACTGGTCCTTGTAATGAAAGTCATTGTATTAGTGAGTAGTACCAGTGCTCTAGCGTTGGGGTTGGCCCTCTTGTCCAGCAGCAGCTTGGTGACTCTGTAGTGACCGCAGTGGGCGGCGACGTGCAGCGCCGTCAGGTAGTCCAATGTGACATCATCAACAGGCGCCTTGTGCTGCAGCAGGTGCTTGACACACTCAACGTGGTCACCCTGAGACGACATGTGTAGAGGAGACAGACCGTTCTACAGAGAGAGAGAGAAGATGGTCAGAGAGAGGGAGTCTATGTGTGCATGTGTGTGTATCCATGCTTGTGTTGGTGTGTGTGTGTGTGTGTGTGTGTGAGTGTGTGTGAGTGTGTGTCCATCCATGTGTGTCCGTGTGTGTGTGTGTCTGTGTGTGTGTGTGTGTGTGTGTCCGTGTGTGTGTGTGTGTGTGTGTGTGTGTGTGTGTGTGTGAGTTTGTGTGTGTCCATGTGTGTCCGTCCATGTGTGTCCGTGTGTGTGTGTGTGTGTGTGTGTGTGTGTGTGTGTGTGTGTGTGTGTGTGTGTGTGTGTGTGTACCTTGGTCCTGGCCAGCATGGGTGCTCCTCTCTCCAGCAGTAGCTCCACTGCTGGGTCATGTCCACTCCTGGCTGCACAGTGTAGAGGTGTGAGGCCGTCCTGTAGACAACACACACACAGATGGTCATCATTAAACAAATACAAATACACACAGATCTATAAGGTTCATTCACACAAGTGGAGGCTGCTGCTGCTGTTGTTGTTGTTGTTGTTGTTGTGGAGGTTGTTTACAAGGAAACACACACAGGCTTTATTATTTTATCCAATCTGCCAGGAAGTACAGATGTTTTCCTGATTAAACAGACTGTTTTACTAGAATATTATACTGGAGTTATGATGGTGATTAAACAGACTGTTTTACTAGAATATTATACTGGAGTTATGATGGTGATTAAACAGACTGTTTTACTAGAATATTATACTGGAGTTATGATGGTGATTAAACAGACTGTTTTACTAGAATATTATACTGGAGTTATGATGGTGATTAAACAGACTGTTTTACTAGAATATTATACTGGAGTTATGATGGTGATTAAACAGACTATTTTACTAGAACATTATACTGGAGTTATGATGGTGATTAAACAGACTGTTTTACTAGAATATTATACTGGAGTTATGATGGTGATTAAACAGACTGTTTTACTAGAATATTATACTGGAGTTATGATGGTGATTAAACAGATTGTTTTACTAGAATATTATACTGGAGTTATGATGGTGATTAAACAGACTGTTTTAGACTGTTTTACTAGAATATTATACTGGAGTTATGATGGTGATTAAACAGACTGTTTTACTAGAATATTATACTGGAGTTATGATGGTGATTAAACAGATTGTTTTACTAGAATATTATACTGGAGTTATGATGGTGATTAAACAGACTGTTTTACTAGAATATTATACTGGAGTTCTGATAGAAACCATGTGTTGATGTATTTGATACCATTCCACTTATTCCGTTCCAGACATTACCACAAACCCATCCTCCCCAATTAAGGTGACACCAACCTCCTGTGATACACACAGGGCATACAAAACACACATGCACGCACACACACACACACATAAAACAACCCCCCATCCTCGCATGAACACACACACACATGGTTCAAGGTCACCAGTGGTAGCAGAGTATTGATCAGGTCACAGCACTTATGACATGTCCATCTAAGGGGCTATGGTTCCATTCCCTGGTGAATAAACTGCAGACTGAAGCTCATTGATCCACAGTGGACTTACATTACTCCAGTCCCCTGAGTATCTTGGTAGACGTCTATCTGTGGACCAATGGCTTAATTAAATACATTACCATGTCAAACTAAAGAAAATCAAACAGACAAAACGTCCCCTGTATCCCTCAAATCAGCTGTGTAATAAAACATGAGGACGGACCTGCTGTTACGTGAGGGTTTCATAAGGCTTTAGTTGTTGTTGTTGTTGTTGTTGTTGTTGTTGTTGTTGTGGAGGTTGTTTATAAGTAAACACACACAGGCTTTATTCTTTTATCCAATCTGCCAGGAAGTACAGATGTTTTCCTGATTAAACAGACTGTTTTACTAGAATATTATACTGGAGTTATGATGGTGATTAAACAGACTGTTTTACTAGAATATTATACTGGAGTTATGATGGTGATTAAACAGACTGTTTTACTATAATATTATACTGGAGTTATGGTGGTGATTAAACAGACTGTTTTACTAGAATATTATACTGGAGTTATGGTGGTGATTAAACAGACTGTTTTACTAGAATATTATACTGGAGTTATGATGGTGATTAAACAGACTGTTTTACTAGAATATTATACTGGAGTTATGGTGGTGATTAAACAGACTGTTTTACTAGAATATTATACTGGAGTTATGGTGGTGATTAAACAGACTGTTTTACTAGAATATTATACTGGTTATGGTGGTGATTAAACAGACTGTTTTACTAGAATATTATACTGGAGTTATGATGGTGATTAAACAGACTGTTTTACTAGAATATTATACTGGAGTTATGATGGTGATTAAACAGACTGTTTTACTAGAATATTATACTGGAGTTTGTGATAACTGATACCCTGTCCCACACTGACCCATCCGTTGCAATAACACAGCTGTGCTATACCCTAGGCTGCATCCCCTAATGTTGATTTTTTGCCATTATTTTACATTGACTCTATGCCAACATGATGATATTATGTTCGTTTTAATTACATAATCCACCTATGATATCATATCAAACATTAACTCTGGACATGTAATATGATATATGGATGTATAGTATATTAAAGGCCTAAATGGGTGCTGTAATACACTGACCGGAAGAGTACTGCTCGTATCTGACGTTAATTGGACGTTATAGTGACATTAGGCTCTAATCGCATAATCTTTCTATGCAATATTTACATTAACTGTGGACATTACAATGATATTTAAGTGATAATGCCCGAGAAGCCGGTGTTTGGAGGATATATTGGCACGGGAGTTGTTAGGCCCGAGACGAAGTCGAGGTCCGGCAAACCGTGCCAATATATATTTAAAACACCGGCTTCGAGGGCATTATTACTTTTATACAACGGGTTACCAACATATTCAAATAATGATTGACATATTTTCATTAAAAACTTTATTTGGATTCATTTGTTCATACTAATTCATCCTTCCACAAGATACAGTCACGACACAAATCTTGGGTTGCTACCCAAGCCGGCTGGTCGTTCGTTCTATCGGTTCGGTTGCCAGAGACGCGACCCAGTCTTTCAGTCTTTTTGTTCTGTATCTATGTCATTGGTTCTAAATGTTCCATTGCCATACTGGCTGGCAACGTTCTTATCCCTTGCTTGCTAGCTAGCCAACTACGGCTAACTTACAGTCACGTCAAACAGTGCAGCCAGAATAACAGTAAAGTAGCTGCATTTGCATTTGTTTAAGCTGTTTTCTTGTGACATTTATTTGGGTACATCCATAACAATGAGCTAATGAGGTGCGATTTCACCTGGCATAGAAAATGTGCTCTCTCGTCAGGACACTGTTGTTCAGAGGAGCTAGACAACAACACAGCTAACACAATCATTTCAAACTGAAGCTGGAAAGACTACAAACTAGCTGCACTTCGTTTATTTTTACCTTTTTTCAATTGACATTTCTTTGTATATATCCATAAAAATGATGCCAGCTGATTCATGATTTCGACTGGCTGAGAAACGCTGCCTGCCTGTCTGTCTCCTCCCGACTCCCGACACGTTCATTACTATGGGACAGCTGGAGATCGAATTTGAATATTGAAACAATGTTGCAAATGTCGGAGAGACATACAGCAAGGTTTATACAAATCTCCGCTGTTGAAAACAAAATGTTAGTCTAAAAGAAATGTGAGATAATGTCTAGATGCTTTTTATAGTGGAGATCAAGTTTATAAATTGCTTTGCTGGGCTGATAGAACAGAGTAAATAGGCATTTTAATGTCATATATTTAGCTGTTGGTAACTTGTGGAATAGACACCAGCTGGAATGCGATTTTAACCAATCAGCATTCAGGATTAGACCCTGCCATTGTATAATATGATTTAATACCTTGGTAATGGACACATAAATATCAATGGCACAGGACATTTTCTGACACGAAAGATTGGTTGATTGTCAGGCTACCTGAGGGAAGTATAGTGATGGTGATTTGAGAGAAGGAGTGGTTGCATCATAGGGGATTTTTGCCCTAAATTAATGCAGTAAGCTGAGCAGCAAAACGGACCAGGAATAACAGCGGGTGAAAATGGAGGGCTTTAAGACTCAACAAGTTATTCTCTAGTGAACTAGCTGTAACTACATTGATCTGCAGCTCTCACTCACACACACATCCACCAGCTATGCAGTACACATTCACTGACCCTCTCTCGTACTGATCAACACACCCCACACCCACATACACATTCACTGACCCTCTCTCATACTGATCAACACACCCCACACCCACATACACATTCACTGACCCTCTCTCGTACTGATCAACACACCCCACACCCACATACACATTCACAGACCCTCTCTCGTACTGATCAACACACCCCACACCCACATACACACTCACAGACCCTCTCTCGTACTGATCAACACACCCCACACCCACATACACACTTACTGACCCTCTCTCGTACTGATCAACACACCCCACACCCACATACAGTATGAACAGTGGGCACACTTACTTACAGTACCAGTCAAAAGTTTGGACACACCTACTCATTCAAGGGTTTTTCTTTATTTTTACTATTTTCTACATTGTAGAATAATAGTGAAGACATCAAAACTATGAAATAACAATCATGTAGTAACCACAAAAGTGTTGAACAAATCAAAAAATATTTTATATTTGAGATTCTTCAAAGTAGCCACCCTTTGCCTTGATGACGGCTTTGCACACTCTTGGCATTCTCTCCACCAGTTTCATGAGGTAGTCACCTAATGTGCATTTCAATTAACAGGTGTGCCTTCTTAAAAGTTAATTTGTGGAATTTATTTCCTTCTTAATGTGTTTGAGCCAATCAGTTGTGTTGTGACAAGGTAGACAGAAGATAGCCCTATTTGGTAAAAGACCAAGTCCATATTATGGCAAGAACAGCTCAAATAAGCAAAGAGAAACGACAATCCATCATTACTTTAAGACATGAAGGTCAGTCAATCCGGAAAATTCTTGAAGGTTCTTGAAAGTTTCTTCAAGTGCAGTCGCAAAAAACATCAAGAGCTATGATGAAACTGGCTCTCATGAGGACTGCCACAGGACAGGAAGACCCAGAGTTACCTCTGCTGCAGAGGATAAGTTAATTAGAGTTAACTGCAACTCAGATAGCAGCCCAAATAAATGCTTCACAGAGTTCAAGTAACAGACACATCTCAACATCAACTGATCAGAGGAGACTGCGTAAATCAGGCCTTCATGGTCGAATTGCTGTAAAGAAACCACTACTAAAGGACACCAATAAGAAGAAGATACTTGCTTGGGCCAAGAAACACGAGCAATGGACATTAGACCGGTCGAAATCTGTCCTTTGGTCTGATGAGTCCAAATTTGAGATTTCTGGTTCCAACCTCCGTGTCTTTGTGAGACGCAGAGTAGGTGAACGGATGATCTCCGCATGTGTGGTTCCCCCCGTGAAGCATGGAGGAGGAGGTGTGATGGTGTGGGGGTGCTTTGCTGGTGACACTGTCTGTGATTTATTTAGAATTCAAGGCACACTTAACCAGCATTGCTACCACAGCATTCTGCAGCGATACGCCATCCCATCTGGTTTGCGCTTAGTGGGACTGTCATTTGTTTTTCAACAGGACAGTGACCCAAAACACACCTCCAGGCTGTGGAAGGGCTATTTGACCAGGGAGAGTGATGGAGTGCTGCATCAGATGACCTGGCCTCCACAATCACCCGATCTCAACCCAATTGAGATGGTTTGGGATGAGTTGGACCGCAGAGTGAAGGAAAAGCAGCCAACAAGTGCTCAGCATCTGTGGGAACTCCTTCAAGACTGTTGGAAAAGCATTCCTCATAAAGCTGTTTGAGAGAATGCCAAGAGTGTGCAAAGCTGTCATCAAGGCAAAGGGTGGCTACTTTGAAGAATCTTAAATATATTTTGATTTGTTTAACACTTTTTTGGTTACTACATGATTCCATATGTGTTATTTCATAGTTTTGATGTCTTCACAATTATTCTACAATGTAGAAAATAGTAAAAATAAAGAAAAACCCTTGAATGAGTAGGTGTGTCCAAACCTTTGACTGGTACTCTATACAGTACACAAATGTAAGAATACACACACACACACACACACACACACACACACACACACACACACACACACACACACACACACACACACACACACACACACACACACACACACAGACTCATACACACACACACACACACACACAGACTCACACACACACACACAGACAGACAGACAGGCAAACGGTATGTGTGTGTGTGTGCGTGTATGTGTGTGTGTGTACCAAAGACAGTACAGTATGAACATAGGCAGAAACTGCTTCTCCAATAGAAATCCCTGATCACACTTGCATGCGATGTCATGGCGACGTTGGCTATCTAAGCTCATGCGTAGAAACACGTCATCGGGTCTAACGGTCGTCTCGTGCCGAACTGCGCATGTGAAGGCCATCAAATCAAAGGCACAAATCAAAGGTTGTTTTTGACAAAAATGAAAACGTGTCAGTTTTTCACTTTCACAAGGTTGGAGTAACAACATGTTCAAATACTTAAGACATTGGTTTGAATCTAGGTCGTGCCTTTAGAATTCAAGAAAATTAACAACTAAGGAAGAATTTTTCACTTATCTCATTGACTTCTCAAACCCCGGTCTGATCTGTTTGGTCTGTTTCGCAAGTGTTCCCGGAAGTCTCGCGATTTTGCGCCTCTGGGTTTAGGAACTCTTTGAGTGCACTGTATGTATGTGTGTGTATGTGTGTGTGTGTGTGTGTGTGTGTGTGTGTGTGTTTGTGTGTGTGTTTGTGTGTGTGTGGGGGGGTGTGTGTGGACTTACCCTAGTCTTAGCGTCGATCTGAGACCCCCTGTCCAATAGGAGGCGCACCATGTTAGTGTTCCCACGCTTGGAGGCAACGTGGAGGGGCGTGATCCCATTCTGAAACACATAAAACACAATGGAAGACACATTAAAATCTACATCAACTAATTAACTAATGGTATATAACTACAATAGTATTGTATACAATCTGTGTTGTCACAATGCCAGTACACAGTTTATATTATGTTTAATGTTGTCCATCAGACAGTGGGGGTAGTTTATGCTTTCTAATATGCCACAATTAATTTCCCTGCTGGAACAATAAAGCTTGAATTGAATTGCTGACAATGGCTTCCTGTTCATTCATCCTGTTAGGATGTGTTCTGTTGTCTTGGCGTCCGGCCACTCCTCTGATGTCTGTGAAATCCTGACAATGTGAAAGCTGAGCGCCTGGCCCAAAGCTTTGCGGGACACAGCTTGTGAGGATGACTGTGACTAAAAATGCCTGAGAAAGTGTGACATAGCAGATATGACAGTGGTTTTGAGCGTTACATTTTTGCAAATTAAAGGATTCTTGCTGAGTTAGCAAATTTGGGCTTTGGCCGCACACACACACACACACACACACACACACACACACACACACACACACACACACACACACACACAGTCTGAGAGCTGAGAAGAGTACTGCTTGAGTCTGTGACCTTCTGGTAACCTTTTAGCTTGAAAATATCACTGTCCATTTCTCTGCCCTTGGGTTCTGTCTCAACTCCTGAAAAGGACTGGCTTTCTCCCATTCTCCTGGTTCCTCTCTTCTGTCTGAGTGGTTGTACAGTACAGTACAGTACAGACCATCTTCCCTTGAGTGGCTGATGGAGACCACACACATTGGCATGAGGATTCAGAGAAAAGGGGAAGTGCTGAGGAGGATGGCGTCATTGTCCAGGAAAGCATATAATTAGCAGACTGTGGTTCCTAAAGAGCACTACACTCTACACGCTCAGAGAGAGAGAGTGTGTGTGTGTGTGTGTGTGTGTGTGTGTGTGTGTGTGTGTGTGTATGTGTGTGTGTGTGTGCGTACGTACATGTGTACGTGTGTACGTGTTCTAAAGTCTCCTGTGTTTTATGACTCTTGGACTCTGTGCAGGGTTGGCACAGTGTGTGGGCAGCCCTTCCTATAAACTACAAACTGTGCACTAGTTCCAGTAAAGCTCTATAGTAATGGTGCCTAAGACCTTGTGGCACAACGGCTGACTCCAGATCAGAAGGCAGCTGTAATGGTGCCTAAGACCTTGTGGCACAACGGCTGACTCCAGATCAGAAGGTAGCGGTAATGGTGCCTAAGACCTTGTGGCACAACTGCTGACTCCAGATCAGAAGGTAGCTGTAATGGTGCCTAAGACTTTGTGGCACACCGGCTGACTCCAGATCAGAAGGTAGCTGTAATGGTGCCTAAGACCTTGTGGCACAACGGCTGACTCCAGATCAGAAGGCAGCTGTAATGGTGCCTAAGACCTTGTGGCACGACGGCTGACTCCAGATCAGAAGGTAGCGGTAATGGTGCCTAAGACCTTGTGGCACAACAGCTGACTCCAGATCAGAAGGCAGCTGTAATGGTGCCTAAGACCTTGTGGCACAACGGCTGACTCCAGATCAGAAGGTAGCTGTCATGGTACACTACTCACCCTGGCTGTGAAGTCCACAGCCGCCCCACGGTTCAGCAGCAATGTGGCCACGTTCACGTTTCCATAGTGGGCAGAGATATGCAGTGGCGTGAATCCACTCTGTAACACAGGGGCGAACACAGAGAGAGGGAGGGAGAGAGAGACGGAGTGGTTTAGATAGTAACCTCATTCATGACCCCCAAAGTCTGACCCTTGACCTCCACCAACCCAGCATGCAGCAGTCGCATTAAGCAGCACGTCAACAAAAATAAAGAAATAAAGAAAAGGAAATGAATAGTCAAAATATCAAAGAGGGAGGAAAACAAGGAGATGAAGGGAAGGAAATAAATCTTAAAATTCAGTTTCAGAAAATCATGATTCGATTACGCACTTACACGCAAATCCCGTACTGTATGCATACACACAAACACACACTAAGAAAGATCCCCACCATGCAACTGGTGATGCTACAGTCAGAACAAAATAAAAACAATAGTGTCTACATTTAAATAAATCATAAAGAAATAATAATCATGAATAACTGAAGGAAATAAAAAAAACAAATAGACGTACATTAATCACAGACTGTTAATATCAACCAAACAACTGACACAGTATTAGTTAACCACACATTTACAGGACAGAGAAAAAAAGAAAGAAAAAAGAAAAAATTAACATGACTGCATCTTTTAAATTAACACCAAAGTGCACTATGTCACTGTACTGCATATTGTCATGTTAGGAATCATAAGAAATCAGAGAGAGAAATCAGAGCAATCAGAGAGAAATCAGAGCAGTTGGAGTATTGTGAAATTCTTGGCTTACCTTTCCATTCTGAAAGTCATGGTCCGATTTAATGTGAAAACATTATTTACAAAAGTGTGAAGAATTGTAGACTACGCGATGATTCAAAATTACACATATAAAGCTGATAGCTGATAATGGTGCAAATTAAAATAGACAGGATGCATCATGCTATTTGTTCTGCAAATTATCTGCAAAGCGCCTGGATACTTTTGGATTGATGTCATATCATGACATTGTATTGGGGAGTATAATATACTGTATAAAAACATATTTGTATGCAATAATAATGTACATATATTTGCATTGATATATTTCTTATAATATTACTATTTCTTTATCTAATCTCAAGCTCCTTGTAATTAGAAAAAAAAATGGGACGCTACTGACCTCATTATAACAATAACATTGTTATGTTTAGTCAAATAATATACATTTAGTTCATAGTGCATCTAAAATATAAATAGATTTAAAAAAAAATGATATTTATAGATGGCATGCAACACAACATATAGGTGTTCTGTATGTTAACAAACACCCTGTAAAAAGCATTATGCATCATTATGTAAAGTCTATAATCTTAGTGTGAAATGTATTGGTGATTTTGTATTGGAGTTTAAATGTATTGGAGGTTTTCAGTAATCAAGCTTGCTGAGCTTGTGATAACATCAATAAAACTCCAGAAACTCAACCAATCAAAAAGAAAGGAAGTCTAAAGTATGCACAAAGTAAAAGACCTATGAAATTAACAAATAACAATTTTCTAACTGAAATACAAACTATTGACAAACTACATGCGTACTTAAGCAATAAGGCGGGGGTGCGGTATATGGCCAATATATCACGGCTAAGGGCTGTTCTTACGCACACATTATTGCTATTATAAACTTGTTACCAACGTAATTAGAGCGGTAAAAACAAATGTTTTGTCATACCCATGGTATACGGTCTGATATACCACGGCTGTCAGCCAATCAGCATTCAGAGCTCGAACCACCCAGTTTTTAATTAGCATTACAGAACAAAATCAAAAGACCAAGAAAAGACCCGCGGCTATTGCCACCATGCAGTGCTATAGATCTGAGGGAAATAAAGTGGTGAAAGAACAAAAGACAAAAATAGAAAAGTGATGTGTTTATGCTGAAGGTTTGAGTGCTAGACATAGTGGTTATACCTCTGTAGTCCTATTGACCATCATCTGAAGCGGTAGAGATGAGGAAGGGGAAGAATTGAGTTATTTTACACACAGTTGTACAGACGCTCAGAGCTCAGGGTAGCTGTACAGAACAAAAAAATACGGGCAACGTGGCTCGAGCGGTACGTTTCTCTTCGAAAATAGCTTTATCGCTAGACTGTATATGCTTTATCGCGCCTTTCATCCAAAAACCTTTAGATGTTTTACAATGAGAGAAGCCAGCCCATAGAGCTATACTGTACACAATACTGTTTTCTATGAGCAGGCCTTACTCTCGCTACGCAACACACACACAACAGTGACGCATGGCAGCCATTTTGCGCCACAAGGCCAAACTCACTAGAGAGTTGCCAATTTATAGTGTTTTTACATTTCAAAGTAAGACTTTAAGATGGTGGTTATTTCCAAACTAACTCAGGTAAATTCAGAGGACTTTATTTCATGGCTGCGTTTATAATTGTTTCACTAAATGGTCTTTCAACGAATCAGATCAGCTCTGAAAAATATCTGATGTAAAAAGATCTGACGTGATTGGTCAAAAAATATCAAAAAATGGGCTGCCTGTGTAAATGCAGCCCACGTGTGTGAGAGTGGGTGTGTGCTGCACTCTTCATCCACCCTCCTCTGGGTCTCCCGTGTGGTTCATGCTGCAAACAGCATGTCATGGCTGCATACATTGTGTAATATGATTGAATAACATTAGCATTAGGCCTGACACAAGGACAATGTTATGTTCAATGACAACACCAATTATTACTGGTGTGCCATGTGTTTACAGCTACGGCTGTTCACTTCCTGGTGAATCACAGCACTGCTAGTTTTCACTAATTCTCTAGTTTTCACTCCTGTTATCGTTCTACGTCGAGGACCACATTGGAAATACGTTGTTATGTTTTATCCTCTGGGGTTCTTTGTACTTTCAATTTGTTTTTAACCAGTGCCAATTGTTTTACCCAAAAGTCAATCACTCAATCAATCAATCAATCAAAATAACTGATTCAGACCTGGGTAATCCAGGTGAGTGGATTTTGGCCAATCAATGACATTAACTGGTCAACCAACTATGAAAATCAGCAG
Source organism: Coregonus clupeaformis (assembly GCF_020615455.1). NCBI lineage: Eukaryota > Metazoa > Chordata > Actinopteri > Salmoniformes > Salmonidae > Coregonus > Coregonus clupeaformis. The sequence continues at coordinate 11,550,150 of NC_059199.1, forward strand.
TGCTGCAGTGATGACCTTTTGGACAGTTATTGAATAGCCCTGGTGTAAAATATTATTTCAGTTTAGGCTACTGTCCTTCGAAACAAGGGAAACTGCACTTCACTCTAGCCACAGCCAATCCCTTCACACCCCGTTTCCACAGTATTCCCCTAAGGTTGCATGCATACGGCCCTTAAATGGTGACATTCAACAATACGACCTGTGGACAATAGCACACTCCATACAGTGCTACACATAAACACCAGGGGGCGGTTCTTCAGTTTTATCTGTGAGCAAGAATGAATGAACTCAAACTCAAACTCTTATTCAAACCATAGACCACAAAGCACTGACAAACTAAAACTGTAACACACCGTATTCTATTCCCTTCCAGTCCTACTCCACGTCAGGCTTGCACCATTAACAACACATGGTCGTAGCGCCAAAGACACATGCTAACCCAATGACACAGACGCCCGTTTTAACCATTAACCCCTTCCCTCCAGCCTTGGTACCTTGGACTGGACGTCGGCGTTGTGGTCGTTCTGGAGGAGCAGCGCGGCTGACTTGGTGTCATCCTTGCGGGCGGCGATGTGCAGGGCAGGCAGCCGCACCTTGCCCTTGGTGTCGTGCTCCAGCAGGACGGACACCACCTGGTTGTGGCCCTGCTGCAGAGCGATGGCCAGTGGGGTGAAGCCATCCTGGAGGAGGGAGGAGATGGGGAGGGATAAGGTTAGCATAACCACAGACAAACAATGGTGATGGATAGAGTTGTTATGTAATTATTCTAAACAGAACAAATTGTTCAAAATGGTAGGTGTTGGTAACATCTTGTGCTGTCAAAATGGGGCTTCAACCGTAGGACTGCCAAGAGACACCCTCACCTCTGTAGCGGTGCTCTGGTTACCTCCGTTCTCCAGTAGGTAACGCACCACGTCTATATGGTTCTCCTGAGCAGCCATGTACAGAGGAGTGAAGCCATTCTGGAGACACAACAGCACAATATTAGACCTTAGAGCCTAACGAAGACAACGACAGGTAACACCATTTTGGGAAGACATCATTTTGTAGAGCATCAATCAATACAATATACACACTGCACAGTAAGAGGGTATGTCCTTAGCCCATATGTCCACAGCATTGTATGGCCACAGCAATCCTAATCAGAGCTGGTAGGGATTAGAGACGAAAGCAAGATGGCTGCCGCCCTGCTACTGTATCTCTTACCTGAGACTGAGAGTTAATTTCTGCTCCACGCTTCACCAGTATCTTCACCACGTCTGCCTGTCCGGCCAGAGAGGCAATGTGGAGGGCTGTGTTCCCTTTCTGGTGGACAGAACACACAGACAGTGCTTACAGCAGTATCAGAGGACAAGGAAAACATGGAGCACTGTGGGTTCAGTTGCTAAAGAGCAAGTTAAAACACATAACAAGAGGTTCACCTTTCACCTCAGACTCATGAATATGACAAGAACTGCTTTGCCCTGTATAGGCCTTACAACATACACTATATATATATAAAAGTATGTGGACACCCCTTCAAATTAGGGGATTCGGCTATTTCAGCCACACCCGTTGGTGACAGGTGTATAAAATAGAGCACACAGCCATGCAATCTCCATAGACATTGACAGTAGAATGGCCTTACTGAAAAGCTCAGTGACTTTCAACGTGGCACCGTCATAGGATGTCACCTTTCCAACAAGTCAGTTCGTCAAATTTCTGCCCTGCTAAAGCTGCCCCGGTCAACTGTAAGTGCTGTTATTGTGAAGTAGAAAAGTATAGGGGCAACAACAGCTCAGCTGCGAAGTGGTAGGCCACACAAGCTCACAGAACGGGACCGGCGAGTGCTGAAGCGCGTAGCGTGTAAAGATTGTCTGTTCTAGGTTGCAACACTCCCTTCCGAGTTCCAAACTGCCTCTGGAAGCAACGTCAGCACAATAACTGTTCATCAGGAGCTTCATGAAATGGGTTTCATGGCCGAGCAGCCGCACACAAGCCTAAGATCACCATGTGCAATGCCAAGTGTCGGCTGGAGTGGTGTAAAGCTCGCCGTCAATGGACTCTGGAGCAGTGGAAACACATTCTCTGGAGTGATGAATCACGCTTCACCATCTGGCGGTCCGACAGACAAATCTGGGTTTGGAGGACGCTACCTGCCCCAATGCATACTGCCAACTGTCAAGTTTGGTGGAGGAGGAATAATGGTCTGGGGCTGTTTTTCATGGTTCTGGCTAGGTCCCTTAGTTCCAGTGAAGGGAAATCTTAACGCTACAGCATACAATGACATTCTAGATGATTCTGTGCTTCCAACTTTGTGGCAACAGTTTGGGGAAGGCCCTTTCCTGTTTCAGCATGACAATGGCCCCGTGCACAAAGCGAGGTCCATACAGAAATTGTTTTTCAAGATCGGTGTGGAAGAACTTGACTGGCCTGCAAAGAGCCCTGACCTCAACCCCATCAAACACCTTTGGGATGAATTGGAACGCCGACTGCGAGCCAGGCCTAATCTCCCAACATCAGTGCCCAACCTCGCTACTGCTCTTGTGGCTGAATGGAAGCAAGTCCCCACAGCAATGTTCCAACATCTAGTGGAAAGCCTTCCCTGAAGAGTGGAGGCTGTTATAGCAGCAAAGGGGGGACCTACTCTATATTAATGGCCATAATTTTGGAATGAGATGTTTGACTTTTGGTCATGTAGTGTATATTACTATTAATATTGAATTGTCCATTTTTGAATTTCATGCATACTAAACCCAGAGTGCGAATTACAGGGGGCCCAGGAGGGGTCTCAGACCCCCTGAATGAGACATGAGTCCCCCTCTAAATAATGCTAATTTAGCCATTCTCCTATTTGTTTAAAATGCAAATTGTACTGCTACAGTGGTACATGTTAAAATAAAAGCATATTCCAAATTAAATGAACATCCCCACCTCTGTGTCATGGTTTAAATGATTTTTGTTCCATGTGGCTGCACATCCCGGGACAGTCCCGTATCTCAGCCATTTTCAGGTGTCCCAACTTTTCATTCTACAAAAAGGTCCTTTTGAAAGCGAGACACGTCAATTAATTCAGGCTACAAGAGTGTGGACCCAATGAGTAAGTTTACATGCACACTAATAATTCGATATTAAACTGATTATGGCAGTAGGCCGATTACGCAATAGTCATGTAAACACCTTACTCTGCTCATCTTAATCGGCGTCAGGTCAAAATGGAAGTAAGCATCCGCCGATTAAAACACCTGGTTTTCTGAGCAATCTTTCGAAATATTAGAAAATGTAAACGCCGTAGCCCTTTCCTGCAGTCAATGATCAAAAGCGCCCTTTTTGGCCTCATGGGGTGGAATGTTATTAATATTTTTTATAATTTCACCCATCATTAATACATATATTATTATTTTTACGACGAAAATCCACTGTTTCTATGTCAAACAGCTTGTTAGATTTCAGTCTTCTGTGATGTATATAAAGCGTAATATTGGGATGCAAACTCAAAATGTAATATATTTCAACTCTATATCTGACATGGTACAGGTGTCTTCTTTTTTTAAGCCTATAACTATGTGCGTGAGGTGTATACTTTTCATAGTAGATTTGTTTAAGACTATCAATAATCACTCTGTGTGGCCCTGATTTAGCACACTGCAGTAATAATATATAATAATATGCCATTTAGCAGACGCTTTTATCCAAAGCGACTTACAGTCATGCGTGCATACATTTTTACTTATGAGTGGTCTGCCATCAGGTAGCCTGATTTCAGATGTGTCCATGTAAACAGGATTATTAGGGAAAAGTTTATTCTTGCAAAGCATGTAAACACTTTAATCAAACTATTATATTAATCTGATTATCTACAACAACAAAAAACATTTTTGTGTGCATGTAACCGCACTCAGAAACAATCACCAGATGTCATTACACTTTTTGGTGTTTTGTAACAGATGTCTCTTTCCATTTATCAAATGACGCGAGTCGAGACTTTGAATGCTGGAATTATTTTGGAGTGGATGAACATGCGCTGGTAGCCTACTTGTGGTTTGTTGACAATAAGATGAAAACATCATGACTGGTTGTGTTCATGCCAAATTAAAAGGTAATACATTTAGTTTACTATATATTTGACCCATAATATTTTTTTATCATGGTCCCACGAAAAAAAGAGACCCCCAAATAGCACAGTATAATTGGCACTCTGACCAAACCTCTTATTACTAACTATACCCTCCTCCCTCCCTCATCAGTGTTATGATATTTTCATTACCACACAAATGACTGTCATACCGCCATCTCATTACTCTACAGCCACTCCTATTCATAATTTTATCACCCATCATCATTCATTCAATCCATCACTGACTGGAGATGTGACAACCCAAACAGACAGGCATATCCACAGACACCCATGGCTCAGTGATGGAGTTGAGGGGGCCTTCCTAATGATGCTGTGACACAGACAGCCAGAGATGATGCCTTCCTAATGATGCTGTGACACAGACAGCCAGAGAGAATGCCTTCCTAATGATGCTGTGACACAGACAGCCAGAGATAATGCCTTCCTAGTGATGCTGTGACACAGACAGCCAGAGATAATGCCTTCCTAATGATGCTGTGACACAGACAGCCAGAGATAATGCCTTCCTAGTGATGCTGTGACACAGGCAGCCAGGGATAATGCCTTCCTAATGATGCTGTGACACAGACAGCCAGAGATGATGCCTTCCTAATGATGCTGTGACACAGACAGCCAGAGATGATGCCTTCCTAATGATGCTGTGACACAGACAGCCAGAGATAATGCCTTCCTAATGATGCTGTGACACAGACAGACAGAGATGATGCCTTCCTAATGTTGCTGTGACACAAACAGCCAGAGATAATGCTTTCCTAATGATGCTGTGACACAGACAGCCAGTGATAATGGAGAGTTATCCCTCATACCAGCAACAGCCTGGGATTAATCCCTCAATGCTTTTAATTAGGACACAGTGATTAACAAGTCACGTCAAGACACTTGTTTCAGTGACAATCTACCTCAAGTTTGGGGTAGGCCTATTGTGTTGTCAAAATAAACATTTAAAATGAGTAATGTACAGTAAACACAATTAAACATGACCCAGTAAATTATATTAAACACAAGACGAGTAAATTCAGGATATATAATGTTTGGGAGAAACCAGCGTTCTGGGTTCAGGTTTTTAATCAACCTACCAGGGTGTTTACAAACACTACAGGAACAAGATCATCCACATGTATCGATCACATTTTTACTAATACTGTAGAACTTTGTTCTAAAGCTGTATCCGTACCCATTGGTTGCAGTGATCACAATATAGTGGCTATATCCAGGAAAGCCAAAGTTCCAACAGCTGGGCCTAAAATAGTGTATAAGAGATCATACAAAAGATTTTGCTGTGACTCTTATGTGGATGATGTAAAAGATATTTGTTGGTCTGATGTGATTAATATGGAGCATCCAGACGCTGCACTTGATGAATTTATGAAATTGCTTCTTTCAATTATTGATAAACATGCACCTGTTAGGAAACTGACTGTTAGAATTGTTAAGGCTCCATGGATTGATTAGGATTTGAAAAACTGTATGGTTGAAAGAGATGTGGCAAAAGGAGTGGCTAATAAGTCTGGTTGCACATCTGACTGGTTGACTTACTGTAAATTGTGAAAGTATGTGACTAAACTCAACAAAAAGAAGAAGAAACTGTATTATGAAGCCAAGATCAATGATATAAAGGATTATGGAAATGTTTTGGGAGTACTTTAAATGAAATGATGGGCAGAGAGACAAATTAAACTCCATCTTTCATCAAATCAGATGGCTTATTCATCACAAAACCATTTGATGTTGCCAATTATTTAAATGATTACATCATTGGCAAAGTGGGCAAACTTAGGCAGGAAATGCCAACAATGAACAGTGAGCCATCGTATTCCTCCATAAAAAAACAAATAATGAAAGAAAAGCATTTCAAGTTTGAATTTTGTAAAGTTAGTGTGGGAGAGGTGGAAACATTATTGTTATCGATCAATAATGACAAACCTCCTGGCATTGACAACTTAGATGGAAAGCTACTGAGGAAGGTAGCTGACTCTATAGCCACTCCTATCTGTCATATCTTTAATCTGAGCCTAGAGGAAAGTCTTTGTCCTCAGGCCTGGAGGGAAGCCAAAGTAATTCCGCTACACAAGAATGGTAAAGTGGCCTTTACTGGTTCTAACAGCAGACCTATAAGCTTGCTACCAGCTCTTAGCAAACTGTTGGAAAAAATGGTGTTTGACCAAATACAATTCTATTTCTCTGTAAACAAATTAACAACAGACTTTCAGCATGCTTATAGGGAAGGGCACTCAACATGTACTGCACTGACACAAATGACTGATGATTGGTTGAAAGAAATTGATAATAAGAAGATTGTGGGAGCTGTACTGTTAGATTTCAGTGCAGCCTTTGATATTATTGACCATAACCTGTTGTTGAAAAAACATTTGTGATATGGCTTTTCAACCTCTGCCATATCATGGATTCAGAGCTATCTATCTAATAGAACACAGAGGGTTTTCATTAATGGAACCTTTTCTAATGTTAAACATGTAAAATGTGAGTGGTGTACTTCAGGGCAGCTCTCTAAGCCCTCTACTTTTTTCTATTTTTACCAATGACCTGCCACTGGCATTAAACAAAGCATGTGTGTCCATGTATGCTGATTATTCAACCATATACGCATCAGCAACCACAGCTAATCAAGTCACTGAAACTCTTAACAAAGAGTTCCAGTCTGTTTTGGAATGGTTGGCCACTAACAAACTGGTCCTGAACATCTCTAAAACTAAGAGCATTGTATTTGGTACAAATCATTCCCTAAGTTCTAGACCTCAGCTGAATCTGGTAATGAATGGTGTGGCTGTTGAACAAGTTGAGGAGACTAAATTACTTGGCGTTACCTTAGATTGTAAACCATCATTGTCAAAACATATAGATTCATTGGTTGTAAAGATGGGGAGAGGTCTGTCCGTAATAAAGAGATGTTCTGCTTTTTTGACACAAGTTCTGCAGGATCTAGTTTTGTCTAATCTTGATTATTGTCCAGTCGTGTGATCCAGTGCTGCAAGGAAAGACCTAGTTAAGCTGCAGCTGGCCCAGAACAGAGCAGCACATCTTGCTCTTCATTGTAATCAGAGGGCTGATATCAATACTATTCATGCCAGTCTCTCTTGGCTAAGAGTTGAGGAGAGACCGACTGCATCACATCTTCTTCTTATAAGAAACATGAATGTGTTGAAAATCCCAAATTGTTTACATAGTCAACTTACACACAGCTCTGACACACACACTTACCACACCAGACATGCCACCAGAGGTCTTTTCACAGTCCCCAAATCCAGAACAAATTCAAGAAAGCGTACTGTATTATATAGAGCCATTATTGCATAGAACTCCGTTCCATCTCATATTGCTCAAATAAACAGCAAACCTGGTTTCAAAAAACAGATAAAGCAACACCTCACGGCACAAAGCCTCTCCCCTATTTGACCTAGATAGTTTGTGTGTATGTATTGATATGTAGGCTACGTGTGCTTTAAAAATGTTTTATGTAGTTCTGTCCTTGAGCTGTATTATGTCATGTTTCATGTTTTGTGTGGACCCCAGGAAGAGTAGCTGCTGCTTTTGCAACAGCTAATGGGGATCCTAATAAAATACAAAAAAATACCTCAAATGGCACCATGCCAGCCATTCAAACACCAACCACGAGGCAAAAACACCAACTGTATAAGTGTTGAATCTACGTTTCAACATTTAACAAGTCACAGGACACCCAAACAAGTTGCTTAGAAGGAATAGACCTTCTCCATTTCCACAGCTTGGCATTAGTACCTCCATCTAAATTTAATCTAGCTGTATCCTCTTTCCTGCCTGCTACACCCCAGTACTCTGAAGCTAGAATGCACAGTCATGTGACAGCATTAGGTTACAGTTAGGTTGCAGTGCATTGGGTGTTGGGCAGTGGGATAAGGCTGACCACCCTGGGTATGGTAGTGAAAAGGTTAAGAGTCAGGTTAATGTAGGGCAAGCGTTTGACTATAGCCATTTCAGGACTTTGACCTGGTTAACCCCGTGTGTTACACTTGATCCAGGTTTTGGGCACCACATTTGGAGATCGATACCATGAACGAGCAGACTTTTCTGAGAAATGCATCCCATTTTTGGGTTGTTTGAAAGATTTTATCCCAGTTGGAAAGTAAAACATCAAGCCAAACCAAACCAAAACAATGCACAGTTGCCTTTAGGCGTCAAACCAATCAGATTTCACCGCTGAAGAAAAACAAAACCTGATGTCATCTTTGGAGTACTTTCACTTGATTATGATATTTGATTTCAATCCAAAAGTCTAAGTCCTTCACAAGTCTTACTCTACTCAGTTGTGGATGAATCAATAGCCTACCTACCTGTGCTAGCGTCACATACGGTAGAGTGTTAAGGGAACCCACCTTGGTGGACGAGTCCACAGCCGAGCCTCTCTCCAGCAGCTCCTGGACCAGCTCCACATGGCCCTCCTTAGCTGCCAGGTGCAACGCGTTGAGCCCATTCTGAGGAAGAAGAGAAGAGGGGACACAACTTCAAAACAAAATGGAGGATTGACACGAAAGAGAGAAAAAAGAACGAGAGAAGTGACTTGGTGTACCTCTAGGTCCATAACCTAATGGAGCCTCTCTCTCTCTCTCTCTCTCTCTCTCTCTCTCTCTCTCTCTCTCTCTCTCTCTCTCTCTCTCTCTCTCTCTCTCTCTCTCTCTCTCTCTCTCTCTCTCTCTCTCTCCCCTCTCCCTCTCTCTCTCTCTCTCTCTCTCTCTCTCTCTCTCTCCCTCCCTCCTTCTCTTGGCTGTGAAACCGTGTTGGCTACTCACACACTGGACGGGGTGAGTATATCAAAGCCAGTACTGGAGGTTAGAATTTGTGCCGTGTCACGATGGTGGTGGACTAGGGCCAGTCCAGGATTTACTATGTAGGCCTGGTGGTATTAATAAAACCTAGCAGTGTGTGTGTGTGTGTGTGTGTGTGCATGCGTGTGTGTGTGTGTGTGTGTTTGTGTGTGTGTGTGTGTTTGTGTGTGTTTGCTTGGTGTGTGGTGTGTGATTCTGTTCGTTGAATGCAACTGTCCCCAAAACAGCAGTCAGGCATTGCTATGATCTATGCATGGCTAGTCTACCTATTAAGCTTGGGTGGTAACTGTATATACCGTATACCAGGATATTAGAAAATAGTTTCAATACCATTGAAACTATTTCTTTGAAGTTTTTTTTTTTTATACATTTGAATATTTGTAGCTACTTAAGTCAACTTGTGCAATACGTTAGGAGATAAAAAGATTGCGTTCTTCATTTCAACTGTCACATCATTTTTCATTATGAAGCTTACCAACAGTCCCCAGTCGAGTGGTGTTTGTTTACGAGCACACAACGACTAGAGACCGGAGCCTTGTGAGTCACTCACTGTTGTGCACCATTCACCAGTTGATGTAGTTACAGTATGGAATTCACAACTAAATGTTTGCCAGCTAGATATCTAATAACTATTAAGTTAACTGTCTAAAATGTGCTAAATGCTCTGCTGTTAAGCATTTAATTTGCTAATTTAGTAGCTAGTTAGCTATCTAGCTAAGTGGTTAGCTTCTTCCAAAATACATTTTCGCTTGGTAACAGCAAACTGTGAGTAGAATTTGTTTGTTACTTGCATAACTTTATGAGCTGGGATGTCTATCCTGCAAATACTTTAGGTCAGAGACTGTATAACATTTTTGCAATGTGCCCGTTAGCATTTAGTTTGCATTCTCTATGAGATTTTACATATACCTGTTAGCATTGCTAACCTTCGGATTACAAAGGCTCAGTGCGGTTTGAGAATAGCGCCCCTTGTTTTCAGTGCCGGTATTACTGAATATCCCGGTAAGGCACAAAGTCAATATGAAGGTATGACAATCTGGATACCACCCACGCCTACTACATATCTTTCCAGACATCCCATAAGACCTGACCCTAGATCAGAACATCCGTCCAAGACTAACTCAGATATATCAAGACAGATATACTAACTGGTCCCAGTTCAACTTGGCATAAGACTGGGTGATTTCCCTCTGTATCAGTGCGGTCCTGATCCTACTAAGATATTGTTGTTGGGGCTATAAATAGATCCTAAATGCCTGGGAAGGAGAGAAATGAAGATTACATTTCAATATCACTCTGGGCGGATTACCCTGCGGATTAAGGAACCCAAGCGTTAATTCCCAAAACACCACAATATGAGGGGATGATTGACAGAATCGACATGTCGGACGGAGCCAATGAGAGAGCAGAGAAATGAAGGGGCGGGAGGTAAAGAGAGGTTGGCCAATGAGAAGGAGATGATGAAAGGAAAGCATGGCTACTATTATTTCCCTCATGAATTGCCCTCTTGCAGTCTAATGATGGGAAAGAAGACTAGACCTAGTAGTCACTCACAATGCTCTTACTACAACCAAATCAAATCACATTTTATTGGTTGCATTCACATATTTAGCAGATGTTATTGCGGGTGTAGCAAAATGCTTGTGTTCCTAGCTCCAACAGTACAGTATCTAACAATACACAACAATACACACAAATCTAAAAAGTAACGGAACGGAATTAAGAAATATAGAAATATTAGGACGAGCAATGTCGGAGTCCGGAGTATATATATATATATTTACACTCCGGACTCCGACATTGATCGTCCTAATATTTATTTGTATTTTATTATTATGATTTTTTTATTATTTGGGCGTAGATCAGCTTAATATTGCAGATAGATTGTAACTTCCATCAATGTAATTGTCTGCATCACTTCCAATCCCCCATGTTATATATATATATACAGTGGGGAAAAAAGTATTTAGTCAGCCACCAATTGTGCAAGTTCTCCCACTTAAAAAGATGAGAGAGGCCTGTCATTTTCATCATAGGTACACGTCAACTATGACAGACAAAATGAGGAAAAAAATTCCAGAAAATCACATTGTAGGATTTTTAATGAATTTATTTGCAAATTATGGTGGAAAATATGTATTTGGTCAATAACAAAATTTTCTCAATACTTTGTTATATACCCTTTGTTGGCAATGACACAGGTCAAACGTTTTCTGTAAGTCTTCAAAAGGTTTTCACACACTGTTGCTGGTATTTTGGCCCATTCCTCCATGCAGATCTCCTCTAGAGCAGTGATGTTTTGGGGCTGTCGCTGGGCAACACAGACTTTCAACTCCCTCCAAAGATTGTCTATGGGGTTGAGATCTGGAGACTGGCTAGGCCACTCCAGGACCTTGAAATGCTTCTTACGAAGCCACTCCTTCGTTGCCCGGGCGGTGTGTTTGGGATCATTGTCATGCTGAAAGACCCAGCCACGTTTCATCTTCAATGCCCTTGCTGATGGAAGGAGGTTTTCACTCAAAATCTCACGATACATGGCCCCATTCATTCTTTCCTTTACACGGATCAGTCGTCCTGGTCCCTTTGCAGAAAAACAGCCCCAAAGCATGATGTTTCCACCCCCATGCTTCACAGTAGGTATGGTGTTCTTTGGATGCAACTCAACATTCTTTGTCCTCCAAACACGACGAGTTGAGTTTTTACCAAAAAGTTATATTTTGGTTTCATCTGACCATATGACATTCTCCCAATCCTCTTCTGGATCATCCAAATGCACTCTATCAAACTTCAGATGGGCCTGGACATGTACTGGCTTAAGCAGGGGGACACGTCTGGCACTGCAGGATTTGAGTCCCTGGCGGCGTAGTGTGTTACTGATGGTAGGCTTTGTTACTTTGGTCCCAGCTCTCTGCAGGTCATTCACTAGGTCCCCCCGTGTGGTTCTGGGATTTTTGCTCACCGTTCTTGTGATCATTTTGACCCCACAGAGTGAGATCTTGCGTGGAGCCCCAGATCGAGGGAGATTATCAGTGGTCTTGTATGTCTTCCATTTCCTAATAATTGCTCCCACAGTTGATTTCTTCAAACCAAGCTGCTTACCTATTGCAGATTCAGTCTTCCCAGCCTGGTGCAGGTCTACAATTCTGTTTCTGGTGTCCTTTGACAGCTCTTTGGTCTTGGCCATAGTGGAGTTTGGAGTGTGACTGTTTGAGGTTGTGGACAGGTGTCTTTTATACTGATAACAAGTTCAAACAGGTGCCATTAATACAGGTAATGAGTGGAGGACAGAGGAGCCTCTTAAAGAAGAAGTTACAGGTCTGTGAGAGCCAGAAATCTTGCTTGTTTGTAGGTGACCAAATACTTATTTTCCACCATAATTTGCAAATAAATTCATTAAAAATCCTACAATGTGATTTTCTGGATGTCTTTTTCTCAATTTGTCTGTGATAGTTGACGTGTATCTATGATGAAAATTACAGGCCTCTCTCATCTTTTTAAGTGGGAGAACTTGCACAATTGGTGGCTGACTAAATACTTTTTTCCCCCACTGTATATATATACACACACATACATACACATATACATATACACACATACACACACACACATACATACACATATACATATACACACATACACACACACACATACACACCCACATACATACATACATACATACATACATACATACATACATACATACACATACATATCCTTTAAAAATATATATACACTGCTCAAAAAAATTAAGGGAACACTTAAACAACACAATGTAACTCCAAGTCAATCACACTTCTGTGAAATCAAACTGTCCACTTAGGAAGCAACACTGATTGACAATAAATTTCACATGCTGTTGTGCAAATCGAATAGACAACAGGTGGAAATTATAGGCAATTAGCAAGACACCCCCAATAAAGGACTGGTTTTGCAGGTGGTGACCACAGACCACTTCTCAGTTCCTATGCTTCCTGGCTGATGTTTTGGTCACTTTTGAATGCTGGCAATGCTTTCACTCTAGAGGTAGCATGAGACGGAGTCTACAACCCACACAAGTGGCTCAGGTAGGATGGCACATCAATGCGAGCTGTGGCAAGAAGGTTTGCTGTGTCTGTCAGCGTAGTGTCCAGAGCATGGAGGCGCTACCAGGAGACAGGCTAGTACATCAGGAGATGTGGAGGAGGCCGTAGGAGGGCAACAACCCAGCAGCAGGACCGCTACCTCCGCCTTTGTGCAAGGAGGAGCAGGAGGAGCACTGCCAGAGCCCTGCAAAATGACCTCCAGCAGGCCACAAATGTGCATGTGTCTGCTCAAACGGTCAGAAACAGACTCCATGAGGGTGGTATGAGGGCCCGACGTCCACAGGTGGGGGTTGTGCTTACAGCCCAACACCATGCAGGACGTTTGGCATTTGCCAGAGAACACCAAGATTGGCAAATTCGCCACTGGCGCCCTGTGCTCTTCACAGATGAAAGCAGGTTCACACTGAGCACGTGACAGACGTGACAGAGTCTGGAGACGCCGTGGAGAACATTTTGCTGCCTGCAACATCCTCCAGCATGACCGGGTTGGCGGTGGGTCAGTCATGGTGTGGGGTGGCATTTCTTTGGGGGGCCGCACAGCCCTCCATGTGCTCGCCAGAGGTAGCCTGACTGCCATTAGGTACCGAGATGAGATCCTCAGACCCCTTGTGAGACCATATGCTGGTGCGGTTGGCCCTGGGTTCCTCCTAATGCAAGACAATGCTAGACCTCATGTGGCTGGAGTGTGTCAGCAGTTCCTGCAAGAGGAAGGCATTGATGCTATGGACTGGCCCGCCCGTTCCCCAGACCTGAATCCAATTGAGCACATCTGGGACATCATGTCTCGCTCCATCCACCAACGCCACGTTGCACCACAGACTGTTCAGGAGCATGCCCAGGCATTGTAGGGAGGTCATACAGGCACATGGAGGCCACACACACTACTGAGCCTCATTTTGACTTGTTTTAAAGACATTACATCAAAGTTGGATCAAATCAAATCAAATCAAAATGTATTGGTCACATGCGCCGAATACAACAGGTGCAGACATTACAGTGAAATGCTTACTTACAGCCCTTAACCAACAGTGCATTTAATTTTAACAAAAAAAAGTAAAAACAACAACAAAAAAAGTGTTGAGAAAAAAAAGAGCAGAAGTAAAATAAAATAACAGTAGGGAGGCTATATATACAGGGGGGTACCGGTGCAGAGTCAATGTGCGGGGGCACCGGCTAGTTGAGGTAGTTGAAGTAATATGTACATGTGGGTAGAGTTAAAGTGACTATGCATAAATAATTTACAGAGTAGCAGCAGCGTAAAAAGGATGGGGTGGGGGGGCAGTGCAAATAGTCCGGGTAGCCATGATTAGCTGTTCAGGAGTCTTATGGCTTGGGGGTAGAAGCTGTTGAGAAGTCTTTTGGACCTAGACTTGGCACTCCGGTACCGCTTGCCGTGCGGTAGCAGAGAGAACAGTCTATGACTAGGGTGGCTGGAGTCTTTGACAATTTTGAGGGCCTTCCTCTGACACCGCTTGGTATAGAGGTCCTGGATGGCAGGAAGCTTGGCCCCAGTGATGTACTGGGCCGTACGCACTACCCTCTGTAGTGCCTTGCGGTCAGAGGCCAAGCAGTTGCCATACCAGGCGGTGATGCAACCAGTCAGGATGCTCTCGATGGTGTAGCTGTAGAATTTTTTGAGGATCTGAGGACCCATGCCAAATCTTTTCAGTCTCCTGAGGGTGAATAGGCTTTGTAGTGCCCTCTTCACGACTGTCTTGGTGTGTTTGGACCATGATAGTTCGTTGGTGATGTGGACACCAAGGAACTTGAAGCTCTCAACCTGTTCCACTACAGCCCCATCGATGAGAATGGAGGTGTGCTCAGTCCTCTTTTTTTTCCTGTAGTCCACAATCATCTCCTTTGTCTTGGTCACGTTGAGGGAGAGGTTGTTGACCTGGCACCACATGGCCAGGTCTCTGACCTCCTCCCTATAGGCTGTCTCATCGTTGTCGGTGATCAGGCCTACCACTGTTGTGTCGTCGGCAAACTTAATGATGGTGTTGGAGTCGTGCCTGGCCATGCAGTCATGGGTGAACAGAGAGTACAGGAGGGGACTGAGCACGCACCCCTGAGGGGCCCCCGTGTTGAGGATCAGTGTGGCAGATGTGTTGTTACCTACCCTTACCACCTGGGGGCGGCCCGTCAGGTAGTCCAGGATCCAGTTGCAGAGGGAGGTGTTTAGTCCCAGGATCCTTAGCTTAGTGATGAGCTTAGAGGGCACTATGGTGTTGAATGCTGAGCTGTAGTCAATGAATAGCATTCTCACGTAGGTGTTCCTCTTGTCCAGGTGGGAAAGGGCAGTGTGGAGTGCAATAGAGATTGCATCATCTGTGGATCTGTTGGGGCGGTATGCCTGTAGTGTGGTTTTCCACTTTAATTTTGAGGGTGACTCCAAATCCAGACCTCCATGGGTTGATAAATTTGATTTCCATTGATAATTTTTGTGTGATTTTGTTGTCAGCACATTCAACTATGTAAAGAAAAAAGTATTTAATAAGATTATTTCATTCATTCAGATCTAGGATGTGTTATTTTAGTGTTCCCTTTATTTTTTTGAGCAGTGTATATTCCCCTTTATTACTTTCCAACCCCGCCACCCTTTCCCTACATGGCGTAAACTAGTGAACAACAATGCTTAGGCCTCTACTTCCAGTTTATACTTACTATCTACATTTTATGGACACAGTCAATTTTACAATAATTACATTTTGTTTGTTCTTTCTCCTGAACTTCTTCTACTCTCAACCTCTCCGATCATTTTCATGATGTCCATCCGGTTTGCTTCTATATGCCATATCTTTCTAACTGTGCTCCTTCACAAAAGCTCCCAACCTACAACCAATACACTTATTATGGACACAGCGTGCCTACATTATTAGTTATCTTGTTATTGTTTGTTGTTAGTTGTTATTAGTCCCATCCTTCAATTCCATTCAACACCTCCCATCTATCTTTTAACACCATCCATATAGGATTTCTATTTGCCATATATATTTCAACTGTACTATGATTTCTTACAAAAGTTCTGAACCTTTCTATTCTCATTGTTTCTACAGATTGAGAATTGAAAATAAAAAATTTTGCTAATAGTATTATTATGTTGTTGATCGATTGACTATTACTTTTCAGATCACCCAGTAGTGCTATCTGCAGGGTTAGCTCCAGGTAAATATTGCAATCCTTTAGCCATTCCTGGACCTGTGTCCAAAAACAAGCTACAAATGGACAGTACCAAAACAAATGATCTAATGATTCTGTCTCTTCGCAGCAAAATCTGCAGAGCTGGGAAGATTGTATCCCCCATATAAATAACATTCTATTGGTAGCAAGAATTCTATATAATAATTTAAATTGAAAGATTCTAAGTTTTGAATCCGGTGTCGTTTTGCGTTTCAGTTCATAAACACTATGCCATGGGATCGGTACGTCAAAAATCTCTTCCCAACTATTTTGCAATCTATATAGGACGGCTGTCAATCCTTTGGTCCTTAAATTAAACTGATATACTTTTTTATTTATCAAAGTTTTCCTTAACCAATTATGTTCTTTAATGCAAGGCCGACAGATAAGTTCCTTACTTTCTCCCCCTTCCACTTTCCTCTTCCATTTTTTGCGGTAAGGATGCAATTATTTGGTTGTAATTTTGGGTAGAGCAGACATTTCCATATGTTTTTGCTAGCTGCATGTGCGACATAACTCCACCAGTCCTACCGATGATATAATTTACAAAGATTATACCTTTTTAAAACATTTTGTCAAAAAAATGTTTTTTTGTCAATTAGTATATTTGAGTTTAACCACAATATTTTTTGCATTATTTGTTCTGTCGTTTCTGGACGATTAAATTGAAATTGCAACCAACTTTCTATGGCTTGTTTTAGAAATAGTGATATCTGGGAGATGATTTCCTTTTCAAATAACTGAAAGTGAGTGGTTGTAATCTGAATAAAGGCCATTCTTGAACATTGGGTGAGACAATCTTACTAATTTGCTAGAGAACCAGTTCGGATTTAAGTATAACTTTTGTATGACTGAAGCTTTTAGTGATAGGTCTAATGCTTTAATATTTAATAATTTCTGTCCTCCGAATTCATATTCATTATATAAATAGGCCCGTTTAATTTTGTCTGGCTTGCCGTTCCAAATAAAATGGAATATTTTTTTCTCATATAATTTAAAAAACTGTTCGCTAGGCGTAGGCAAGACCATAAGCAAATAGGTCAACTGGGATAATACTAAAGAGCTAATCAGGGTGCTTTTTCCACAAATTGACAGGCACCCACCTTTCCATGGTAGCAAGATCTTATCTATTTTTGCTAACTTTCTATTATAATTTATTGAAGTGAGATCATTTATTTCCTTTGGGATATGTATTCCGAGTATATCCACATCACCATCAGACCATTTTATTGGTAAACTACATGGTAATGTACATTTTTTATTTTTTATTGATCCAATACGTAATATAGTACATTTGTCATAATTTGGTTGTAATCCAGAGAGGTTAGAAAATGTATCTAGATCCTCTATGAGGCTGTGGAGTGATTCTAGTTGTGGATTTAAAAGAAAACATGAATCGTCAGCGTACAAAGACACCTTTGTTTTTAAGACCTGGATTTCTAATCTCCTGATATTATTGTTGGATCTGATTTTAATAGCTAACATCTCGAAGGCCACAATAAATAGATATGCCAATAGTGTACAACCTTGTTTCACTCCTCTTGACAGTTTAAAACTTTCTGAGAAATAGCCATTATTTACTATTTTACACCTAGGGTTACTATACATGATTTTGACTCATTTTATAAGAGATTCATCAAAATTGAAATGCTCCAGGCATTTATAAATAAACCCCAGTCGTACTTTATCAAATGCCTTTTCGAAGTCTGCTATAAATAGCAGGCCTGGTTTCTCAGATTTTCCATAATGTTCTATTGTTTTCAATACTTGCCTTATATTATCTCCAATGTATCTTCCATGTAAAAAACCTGTCTGATTAGAATTAATCATATCCGACAATACCTTTTTAACTCTATGCGCTATATATTTTGCTAGAATTTCTGCATCACAACACTGAAGTGTAAGGGGCCTCCAATTTTTTAAATGGACTGGATCTTTATATTTTCCACTTGTATCCTGTTTCAGTAATAATGAGATCAGACCTTCTTCTTGAGTGTCAGATAATCTACCATTTACATAGGAGTGGTTAAAACATGCTAATAACGGTCCTCGACTGGTATGCCATCCAACCCTGGAGTTTTCCCGGACTTAAAGTCTTTAATTGCATCCAGAAGTTCCGCCTCTGTAATTTCACCTTCACATGAGTCTTTCTGTATGGCTGTTAATTTTACATTATCAATAGAAAAAAAATCTCTACAATTAGCTTCAGTTAGAGGAGATGGAGGCGACTGAAACGAAAACATATGCTTAAAGTACTTTGTTTCCTCCTTCAAAATATAATTTGGTGAATCATGGGTTACTCCATCAATTGTAACCAGTTTCATGAAATTATTTTTGGTAGCATTCCTATGTTGAAGATAAAAAAAATAATTTGGTGCATTTTTCCACATATTCCATCCAGTTTGCTTTATTTTTATAATATATTAAACTTGATCTTTCTTGAATAAGTTTCTCCATTTCTGTTTGTTTTTCCTCTAATTTATTCTGAGCCTCTATGTTACAGTTTTTATTGCCATCTATCTGTTCTGTTAGACTTTCTATTTCCTTTGTTAGTATAAACTCTTTTGACCTAAATTGCTTTTGTTTTCGAGATGAGTACTGAATTGCATGGCCTCTAAAGGCACATTTAAAGGTGTCCCATACAATAAGGGGATTTGCTGTACCTATGTTATGTCGGAAAAAGTCAGTTATAAGTTCCTTTGTCCTAGTTAAAAATAAATTATCATCCAATAGGCTTTGATTAAATTTCCAATATCCTCGCCCATGTGGAAATTCAGTAAGAGTAATGTATATGCCAATTATATGATGGGCCGACCACATTCTGTCCCCTATCAACACTTTTTAAACTTTTGGTGCCAACGAGAATGAGATAAGAAAGAAGTCAAGACGACTAGCTTGATTGAGTCTACGCCATGTATATCTCACTAGATCAGGATATTTAAGCCTCCATGTATCTACTAGTTCTAATGTATCCATGACATTCACGAATTCCTTAAGAGCATTGGGTGATTGTTTGCTCGTCCTAATATTTCTATATTTCTTAATTCCATTCCTTTACTTTGTGTAAATATATATTTACACTCCAGACTCCGACATTGCTCGTCATAATATTTATATATTTTTTAATTCAATTATTTTACTTTTTAGATATGTGTGTATTGTTGTGTATTGTTAGATATTATATATATACTGTATATACTGTATGTGTACAAGAACAGCAGAAGGAGAAGTTATATGGTTATACTACTCTGTCTTGTGGCCCAGGGGGCGAGTGTCAGTGACCGAGCACTGATTCAATTACTCTTTCACCAGGGAGCATATGTCCGCTGTTTAAAAAGGGCCACTCAGTCGATAAGTAATCTCCTCTGTAGCCTGGTCAGCCCAAACAGACTGTCACGCGGGCCCTGCTTATGCTGAACATAACTGCTCCAGAGGGCCCCTGTACTTACAGCAAGGCCCCCTACGGATGGGGAAACTATGCTTAGGACTGGTAGTGAGAACACATGGGTCTACTCTACAGCTGTATACAAAATAAGTGTGTAATATATTCTACAAGAAAAGTATGGGATGTTTTCTGCCCTGAAGGAGCTTGTATAACAGAGAGGAAGGCAGAAATACTTGCTGCATTTGACGCAGAAGGGTGCACCACCTGTTCACTTCGCTTGTCCTCACATCACAGCAAAAACAAGCTCTATTTCTGTTTTAGTACAGTGTAATTGTTGGGCCTTGCCCCCAATACCGTACTGAAGGTAGAGTGTAAACAAACTCCTTACAAACTCCCTGTAGAATGTACACCTTTGAACCTGTCCTTGTTTAACAAACGTCCTCCTCAGAGATGGCATTGGGAATAACTCAATGCCAGCCAGACAGGGTGCTATAGCACCTCAACACCTGTCACTACCCAAATGGAACGGAGCAGTCGTTTTTTAAAAGTCCCTCTCTATGGACTTCAGAGATGAATGGCTGCCTCTGTCGTTTGCCCCCATGGAGGGAGGGAGGGAGGGAGGGAGGGACGGAGGGAGGTGGTTTAACAGCAGGGATAATTCTCCTTGGCGGGGATCCCTGAGTTGGCCTACTGTATGTTATCTGGCTATGCACCATGCCATAGACAAGATATGCTTATAAGTCCCATGCCATTATTTTATACTATATGATTTTATAGTAAGATATACAATTAGTTTAGATTTAGAATGACCCATTATTAAATAGGCAGGAACAGGGTCAAGACAAAAAATACATGTCATCCGTATGACCTCGATTAGCGAATGGAGGCCACTTTCCAGCCTGTACGTTTTTTCACTCATGTTGGGTAGGCTGCTCCGGTTATTTTGCTGTGTGACAGGTGATATTCCGCCCAAACTCTGCATGCCATGGGCTCTCCAACCCTGTTCCTGCAGCTACCCAGTGCTTAATATGGGAAACCAAGTGAAATCTGTTCGGGAACATTGACAGTAACATGTTTTAACAACAAAACATATTTCATTAAACTGTTGACAGCCCCTCTCTCTGTGCGCTCAATAAAGGATTGAAGGATAAAGAGGAGATGGAAAGGTAATGTGTCAGCCTATTAATTATGGAAATATTTTAAAAAATGTCCTATTCCATTTTAGTCATTTAGCAGACGCTCTTATCCAGAGCAACTTACAGTTAGTGAGTGCATACATTATATTCCTTTATTTTTTTCATACTGGCTCCCCGTGGGCATCAAACCCACAACCCTGGTGTTGCAAACGCCATGCTCTACCAACTGAGCTACATCCCTGCCGGCCATTCCCTCCCCTACCCTGGACCAATTGTGCGCCGTCCCATGGGTCTTCCGGTCACGGCCGGCTACGACAGAGCCTGGATTTGAACCAGGATCTCTAATGGACAGCCTTAGACCACTGCGCCACTCGGGAGGCAGGGTATTAATAGGCTATTCAAAACCAAACACAAATTAATTATACTTGTAGGCTAACTCTGAATTTGTCTGAATTCGACCCAGAACCCAGAACTCTGAATTTGTCTGAATTCGACCCAGAACATATCAGTTTTTCCGCCGGAATCACTGAATCACTGGATCTTTAACTCCGGATTCATCGCTACCAGCTAGCTACCACCAGCTAGCTACAACAAAACGGACGCTGTGGTCTGGCTAATCATCTGTCAACCGGACGGGACCACCTAGTGTTGACACGGAGCCCCGCCGATCCTACACGACTGGTCTGCCGACGAAATCGTCTGATGTGGTTACGACGTTAACCACGAAGATTCCATCCATCTGATAGCCCTGGCCCGCTAGCACACGCTAGCCGTGGCCTCTTACTAGTGCTTCACCACCGGACCTTATGATAACTCAGCTATACAGCTGATATCTGCTGGACTGTTCCTTTTTACGGTACTACATCCTGTTTATGTTTAGCCTCAGCCCAAACATGGTTAGTTTATTGTTGTTTCGGTTATTTCTAATTGTACTATATCACTGTAGACCCCCCAGCCTAGCTAAACCTGCCTTAGATAGCTCATTTGCACCTCCCCCTATACACGCGGAGACCGACACAATTGATGACTCTAGCGATGCTATCTCTTTCATTGTTACCCAACGCTTAGGGTTACCTCCACTTTACTCATATCCTTCCATATCCTTGTCTGTACATAATGCCCTGAATCTTTTCTATAACACCCGGAAATCTGCCCCCTTTATTCTATGTACCCAACGCACTAGAATACCAGTTCTTAAAGCCTTTAGCCGTATCCCTTATTCTAGTCCTCCTCTGTTCCTCTGGTGATGTAGAGGCTAACCCAGGCCCTGCAGCCCTCAGTATCACTCCTACTCCCCAGGCGCTATCATTTGATGACTTCTGTAATCGCAAAAGTCTTGGTTTCTTGCACATAAATATCAGAAGTCTACTTCCTAAGTTTGAGTTATTCACTGCGTTAGCACACTCTGCCAACCCTGATGTTCTAGCAGTGTCTGAATCCTGGCTCAGGAAGGCCACCAAAAATTCTGAAATTTCCATCCCCAACTATAACATTTTCCGTCTAGATAGAACTGCCAAAGGGGGGTGGAGTTGCAATCTACTGTAGAGATAGCCTGCAGAGCTCTATCATACTATCCAGGTCTGTGCCCAAACAGTTTGAGCTTTTACTTCTAAAAATCCACCTTTCCAGAAATAAGTCTCTCACTGTTGCCGCTTGCTACAGACCCCCTCAGCCCCCAGCTGTGCCCTGGACACCATATGTGAATTGATTGCCCCCATTTATCCTCAGAGTTTGTACTGCTTGGTGACCTAAATTGGGATATGCTTAATACCCCAGCCATCCTACAATCCAAGCTAGATGCCCTCAACCTCACGCAAATTATCAACGAACCTACCAGGTACAACCCTAAATCCGTAAACATGGGTACCCTCATAGATATCATCCTGACTAACATACCCTCTAAATACACCTCAGCTGTCTTCAACCAGGATCTCAGCGATCACTGCCTTATTGCCTGCGTCCGTAACGGGTCCGGCGGTCAAACGACCACCCCTCATCACTGTCAAACGCTCCCTAAAACACTTTAGCGAGGAGGCCTTCCTAATTGACCTGGCCCAGGTATCCTGGATGGATATAGATCTCATTCCGTCAGTAGAGGATGCCTGGTTGTTCCTTAAAAGTAATTTCCTCTCAATCTTAAATAAACATGCCCCATTCAAAAATACAGAACTAAGAACCGATATAGCCCCTGGTTCTCCTCAGACTTGACTGCCCTTGACCAGCACAAAAACATCCTGTGGCGTACAGCATTAGCATCAAATAGCCCCCGCGATATGCAACTTTTCAGGGAAGTTAGGAACCAATATACACAAGCAGTCAGGAAAGCAAAGGCTAACTTTTTCAAACAGAAATTTGCATCCTGTAGCACTAACTCCAAAAAGTTTTGGGACACTGTAAAGTCCATGGAGAATAAGAGCACTTCCTCCCAGCTGCCCACTGCACTGAGGCTAGGAAACACTATCACCACCGATAAATCTACAATAATCGAGAATTTCAACAAGCATTTTGCTACAGCTGGCCATGCTTTCCATCTGGCTACCACTAACCCGGCCACCAACTCTGCACCCTCTGCTGCAACTTGCCCATGCCCCCGCTTCTCCTTCACACAAATTCAGACAGCTGATGTTTTGAAAGCGCTGCAAAATCTGGACCCCTACAAATCAGCTGGGCTAGACAATCTGGACCCTTTCTTTCTAAAACTAGCCGCCGAAATTGTCGCTACCCTATTACTAGTCTGTTCAACCTCTCTTTCATAACGTCTGAGATCCCCAGAGATTGGAAAGCTGCCGCGGTCATCCCCCTCTTCAAAGGGGGTGAAACTCTAGATCCAAATTGCTACAGACCTATATCCATCCTGCCCTGCCTTTCGAAAGTATTCGAAAGCCAAGTTAACAAACAGATAATCGACCATTTCGAATACCACCGTACCTTCTCCGCTATGCAATCCGGTTTCCGAGCTGGTCACGGGTGCACTTCAGCCACGCTCAAGGTCCTAAACGATATTATAACCGCGATTGATAATAGACAGTACTGTGCAGCCGTCTTCATCGACCTGGCCAAGGCTTTCGACTCTGTCAACCACCGCATTCTTATTGGCAGACTAAATAGCCTTGGTTTCTCAAATGACTGCCTCGCCTGGTTCACCAACTACTTCTCAGATAGAGTTCAGTGTGTCAAATCGGAGGGCCTGTTGTCTGGACCTATGGCAGTCTCTATGGGGGTGCCACAGGGTTCAATTCTTGGGCCGACACTTTTCTCCGTGTATATCAATGATGTCGCTCTTGCTGCTGGTGACTCTCAGATCCACCTCTACGCAGACGACACCATTTTGTATACATCTGGCCCTTCATTGGACACTGTGTTAACAAACCTCCAAACGAGCTTCAATGCCATACAACAATCCTTCAGTAGCCTCCAACTGCTCTTAAACACTAGTAAAACTAAATGCATGCTTTTCAATCGAACGCTGCTGGCACCCGCCCACCCGACTAGAATCACCACTCTCGACGGGTCTGACCTAGAGTATGTGGACAACTACAAATACCTAGGTGTCTGGTTAGACTGTAAACTCAACTTCCAGACTCACATAAAGAATCTCCAATCCAAAGTTAAATCTAGAATCGGCTTCCTATTTCGCAACAAAGCCTCCTTCACTCATGCTGCCAAACATGCCCTCGTAAAACTGACTATCCTACCGATCCTTGACTTCGGCGATGTCATTTACAAAATAGCCTCCAACACTCTACTCAGCAAATTGGATGTAGTCTATCACAGTGCCATCCGTTTTGTCTCCAAAGCCCCATACACTACCCACCACTGTGACCTGTACGCTCTTGTTGGCTGGTCCTCACTACATGTTCGTCGTCAAACCCACTGGCTCCAGGCCATCTATAAATCACTGCTAGGCAAATCCCCGCCTTATCTTAGCTCATTGGTCACCATAGCAGCACCCACCCGTAGTCTGCGCTCCAGCAGGTATATCTCACTGGTCATTCCCAAAGCCAACACCTCCTTTGGCCGCCATTCCTTCCAGTTCTCTGCTGCCAATGACTGGAACGAATTGCAAAAATCTCTGAAGCTGGAGACTCTTATCTCCCTCAATAACTTTAAGCATCAGTTGTCAGAGCACCTTACCAATCACTGCACCTGTACACAGCCCATCTGAAATTAGCCCACCCAACTACCTCATCCCTATATTGTTATTTATTTTTCTCTTTTGCACCCCAGTATCTCTATTTGCACATAATCTCTTGCACATCTAGCATTCCAGTGTTAATACTATTGTAATTATTCTGCACTATAGCCTATTTACTGCCTTACCTCCATAACTTGCTACATTTGCACACACTGTATATATATTTTCTGTTGTATTTCTGACTTTATGTTTTTTACCCCATATGTAACTCTGTGTTGTTGTTTTTTATTGCACTACTATGCTTTATCTTGGCCAGGTCGCAGTTGTAAATGAGAACCTGTTCTCAACTGGCTTACCTGGTTAAATAAAGGTGAAATAAAAATAAAATAAAATTGTTTAGGCTAGACCAATTATGTACCAAAGATAACTTAAATCAGTATTTTTAAAAATGTTTTTCTGCCATGTGTAATATGCGGTAAGTTATGTATTGTATAATGGCACTATCATTATTTTAATAATGTTTTTTTCCTGGGCTTGGGCTCATATATAGGCCTATGCTTATGCAAACTCCAATTTGCATGAGTGTTTTGAATAAATAATCACCTTAGAAAGCGCTGTCCATTTCGTTGTGTTAGGCTTTGAAACAACATCCAACACGACCATGTTTTCCATTCAGTTTCAACCTGCTGTTGAACTTCTTTCTTCTAATTGATCAATCACAGTGATGTGAGTTTTAAAAGCATGATACTGTTTTGATGATAAGTGTTTGATGTTATTTTCGATAGCATTTACATTGAAGTCAGAGTGGTTAGAGGGCCAATAGAGCCCTGAGTACCAGGCCATTAGAGGGCCAATAGAGCCCTGAGTACCAGGCCATTAGAGGGCCAATAGAGCCCTGAGTACCAGGCCATTAGAGGGCCAATAGAGCCCTGAGTACCAGGCCATTAGAGGGCCAATAGAGCCCTGAGTACCAGGCCATTAGAGGGCCAACAGAGCCCTGAGTACCAGGCCATTAGAGGGACAATAGAGCCCTGAGTACCAGGCCATTAGAGGGCCAATAGAGCCCTGAGTACCAGGCCATTAGAGGGCCAATAGAGCCCTGAGTACCAGGCCATTAGAGGGCCAATAGAGCCCTGAGTACCAGGCCATTAGTGTCCTGATTGTCGTTAGTGAGTTGAGTACTACCAACTCATGTCCAGAGTGTATAAGAGGAGATTACCGTGACTCAACGATCACGTGGAATTTGACTGTTGTCACCGCAACAGCCATAGAAGAGAGTACTCCCAAGGGGCATTGCAGCAGTCACAACCATCATACATACCAACTAATCAACATGTTACGAGTTATGATATAAGGAGTTATCATTATGGACTATAGTGCCATAATAAATAGATGGCTTACTCATCGCAAGGCAGTTAAAAGTTTACAGTCGGAGGGGTAACAGGGTTAACAGGGTTAACAGGGGTAACAGGGTAACAGGGGTAACAGGGTAACAGGGTTAACAGGGGTAACAGGGGTAACAGGGTTAACAGGGTAACAGGGGTAACAGGGTAACAGGGGTAACAGGGTAACAGGGTTAACAGGGTTAACAGGGTTAACAGGGGTAACAGGGTAACAGGTTAACAGGGGTCACAGGGTAACAGGGGTAACAGGGTAACAGTGTTAACAGGGGTAACAGGGTAACAGGGTAACAGGGGTAACAGGGTTAACAGGGGTAACAGGGGTGATGAATAAACAGGGGTAACAGGGTAACAGAGTAACAGGGGTAACAGGGTTAACAGGGGTAACAGGGTAGTGTCCTGATTGTCGTTAGTGAGTTGAGTACTACCAACTCATGTCCAGAGTGTATAAGAGGAGATTACCGTGACTCAACGATCACGTGGAATTTGACTGTTGTCACCGCAACAGCCATAGAAGAGAGTACTCCCAAGGGGCATTGCAGCAGTCACAACCATCATACATACCAACTAATCAACATGCAGATAAAGAGTTATGATATAAGGAGTTATCATTATGGACTATAGTGCCATAATAAATAGATGGCTTACTCATCGCAAGGCAGTTAAAAGTTTACAGTCGGAGGGGTAACAGGGTTAACAGGGTTAACAGGGGTAACAGGGTTAACAGGGTAACAGGGGTAACAGGGTAACAGGGGTAACAGGGTAACAGGGTTAACAGGGGTAACAGGGTTAACAGGGTAACAGGGGTAACAGGGTAACAGGGGTAACAGGGTAACAGGGTTAACAGGGTTAACAGGGGTAACAGGGTAACAGGTTAACAGGGGTAACAGGGTAACAGTGTTAACAGGGGTAACAGGGTAACAGGGTAACAGGGGTAACAGGGTTAACAGGGGTAACAGGGGTGATGAATAAACAGGGGTAACAGGGTAACAGAGTAACAGGGGTAACAGGGTTAACAGGGGTAACATGGGTTAACAGGGTTAACAGGGGTAACAGGGTTAACAGGGGTAACAGGGGTAACAGGGTTAACAGGGATAACAGGGGTAACAGGGTTAACAGGGGTAACAGGGTAACAGGGGTAACAGGGTTAACAGGGTAACAGGGGTAACAGGGTTAACAGGGTAAACAGGGGTAACAGGGTTACCAGGGGTAACAGGGTTACCAGGGGTAACAGGGTAACAGGGGTAATAGGGTAACAGGGTTAACAGGGTTAACAGGGGTAACAGGGTAACAGGTTAACAGGGGTAACAGGGTAACAGTGTTAACAGGGGTAACAGGGTAACAGTGTTAACAGGGGTAACAGGGTAACAGGGTAACAGGGGTAACAGGGTTAACAGGGGTAACAGGGGTAATGAATAAACAGGGGTAACAGGGTAACAGAGTAACAGGGGTAACAGGGTTAACAGGGGTAACAGGGTAACAGGGTTAACAGGGGTAACAGGGTTAACAGGGGTAACAGGGTAACAGGGGTAACAGGGTTAACAGGGGTAACAGTGTAACAGGGGTAACAGGGTTAACAGGGGTAACAGGGTAACAGGTTAACAGGGGTAACAGGGTAACAGTGTTAACAGGGGTAACAGGGTAACAGTGTTAACAGGGTAACATGGTAACAGGGGTAACAGGGTTAACAGGGGTAACAGGGGTAATTAATAAACAGGGGTAACAGGGTAACAGAGTAACAGGGGTAACAGGATTAACAGGGGTAACAGAGTAACAGGGGTAACAGGGTTAACAGGGGTAACAGGGTAACAGGTTAACAGGGGTAACAGGGTAACAGGGGTAACAGGGTTAACAGGGTTAAGAGGGGTAATGGATAAACAGGGGTAACAGGGTAACAGGGTTAACAGGGTTAACAGGGGTAACAGGGGTAATGAACAAACAGGGGTAACAGGGTAACAGGGGTAACAGGGTAACAGGGTTAACAGGGGTAACAGGGTAACAGGGGTAACAGGGTTAACAGGGGTAACAGGGGTAACAGGGTTAACAGGGGTAACAGGGTTAACATGGTTAACAGGGGTAATGTATAAACAGGGGTAACAGGGTAACAGGGGTAACAGGGTAACAGGGTTAACAGGGGTAACAGGGTAACAGGGGTAACAGGGTTAACAGGGTTAACAGGGGTAACAGGGGTAATGAATATTCAGGGGTAACAGGGTAACAGGGTTAACAGGGTTAACAGGGGTAATGAATAAACAGGGGTAATGAATAAACAGGGGTAACAGGGTAACAGGGGTAACAGGTGTAACAGGGTAACAGGGGTAACAGGGGTAACAGGGGTAATGAATAAACAGGGGTAACAATGGTAACAGGGGAACAGGGGGAACAGGGGAACAGGGGGAACAGGGTAACAGGGTTAACAGGGGTAACAGGGGTAACAGGGGAACAGGGGGAACAGGGGAACAGGGGGAACAGGGTAACAGGGTAACAGGGTTAACAGGGGTAACAGGGGTAACAGGGGAACAGGGGGAACAGGGTAACAGGGTAACAGGGTAACAGGGTAACGGGGTAACAGGGTAACAGGGTAACAGGTGTGTAGTGTAGTGTGGTGTAGTGTACTGTAGTAGTAGTCTGGTTGAGTGAGGAGGCCTTGGACACTGATGATGAAGGTCAAGGGGATGGATGATCAGATGGCTTCAGCCCCACACGAAGACAGTAACAACCACTATCTATCTGGCAGCAGTCAGATCCACTACCTGACATACAGTCCATGGATGTTATCATTACTGTATGGCAATGCATTGGTATGCGAGTGGTGGAGTGATCGCTGGTTGCTAGGGATGACTGACATACTGTAGATCTTTGTACTTGCTGGTTGCTAGGATGACTGACACAGATTATTGGTTACTGTGATCCACTTCGCAAAATTGCATTGCCGATACATGTACACGTCAGCCACTTAACGGTGTAACAATACAGAACACCTTGAGATTGTTCCAGCTGGCTAACTGATACCCGATCACTAGACCATCAGATTCCACATTCACGCCCGTCAACCCATTGATTCTACCTGTCATATGATATATGAACCCACAGTAGATGTTAGTGAATCGGGTCCTGTCTCTCCTCTCCTCTCCATCTCTGTCTCTGCCTTACACCCACGCAGTTCCTATCTCTCCAATTCGTCAAGGTCCTTGTCACTGTGTGAAGGTCACTGTTCTACGGTTACAGATTCAAGGAGGGGAGGGGCAACCGGACTATGGATAGAGAGGGAGGGGGTGGGGTGGGGGTGTCCGGGCATTGGATAAGGGGAGGGGAGGGAGGGGAGTGACCAGAGAGGATACAGGTATAGGAGGGCTAGGGTAAGATAATAGATCAGTATAGAGGTAAGATAATAGATCAGTATAGAGGTAAGATAATAGATCAGTATAGAGGTAAGATAATAGATCAGTATAGAGGTAAGATAATAGATCAGTATAGAGGTAAGATAATAGATCAGTATAGAGGTAAGATAATAGATCAGTATAGAGGTAAGATAATAGATCAGTATAGAGGGGTAAGATAATAGATCAGTATAGAGGTAAGATAATAGATCAGTATAGAGGGGTAAGATAATAGATCAGTATAGAGATAAGATAATAGATCAGTATAGAGGTAAGATAATAGATCAGTATAGAGATAAGATAATAGATCAGTATAGAGGTAAGATAATAGATCAGTATAGAGGTAAGATAATAGATCAGTATAGAGGGGTAAGATAATAGATCAGTATAGAGATAAGATAATAGATCAGTATAGAGGTAAGATAATAGATCAGTATAGAGATAAGATAATAGATCAGTATAGAGGTAAGATAAGAGTGTATCAGTGGATCTGCACTGTTAGCCAACCTGCTGACTTGGAAACCTGACTTGGCTTTTGAAGCAGAACTCTTTCTGTTCCTGACATTATAGAGCGCTAGCCCAGATCACTGAATCAAAGCACATGGAATCATGTCAGATGTCGAGAGAGAGAGAGAGAGAGAGAGAGAGAGAGAGAGAGAGAGAGAGAGACACTCCTCCCCCTAACCTCTTTATCCCTCCCTCCCTCCCTCCATCTATCCATTCTGTTTATTTTACCTGAGGGAAATGCATGGTGAATTTATGAGAGGCCAGAGTGATGGACTCAGAGTAATGGATCTAGACGTTATTAATTCATTGATTTGTCAATGTCAATATTAGCAGTAGCACAATCTTACTAACATAATCATCATACAAGAAACCTGCCTGGAGTACAAAGCACATTGCCATTTCCAGCGCTGAATTTGCTCGGTGAAAGCTATTGTCAGACATAGCAGTGTTACCTTAAAGTAGAACCTTGCCAGAGCAAAGAATGACAGAGGCTCTTTACTCCTAATGTAATCATCCTGACAGTCCCCTTCAAGGTGACAATGATTCAATTTTAGAGAGAACTCCAAAACACAGTCCTCAGGAAGACTGGGCCAATCCCTCTCTTAATCTGAGAACAATGTTAATTGTAGAGAGCTAGAGTGTAGGGATTAGGAATACAGCCAAATAGTCAAATGTTTTGTAATTAATCACTAACAGCCCAATCCACACTGAGCACATTACACACATGATGTGGTTGCCACAGCTCCCAAAGAGCAATATATTTTTGCTACATAGTTGAGTAATGTTTCGGTAACACACATACAGTTTAGTAAGCCTTCTTCCTTCCTGACAGAGATAGAACAGCAACACCCTGGTCACCCTGTCACTGTAGATGGATTGGCATTAAGACTGATGATCAAACACACGATCTCGCAAGAGCTAAATGAGTTATTGAACAGGAGGCGAATGATAGGAGAGGCCTGGGTGACTGGGTGACTGGGGAGAGGACTGGGTGACTGGGGAGAGGACTGGGTGACTGGGGAGAGGACTGGGTGACTGGGGAGAGGACTGGGTGACTGGGGAGAGGACTGGCAGACATTGTGGCTCTACAGAGACCCACAGTCACAGAGACCAAAGAACAGCACTATCAAAACAAACAAATGACTTGTCCTGTAACGTAACTCAGGTATTCATGAATGGGGTCATATGAACAGGCAGGCTTCACCCGTTTTTCCTGGTCTGAAAGTGTGTTTGATCATGTGTGTGTGTGTGTGTGTGTGTGTGTGTGTGTGCACTAGTCTCTTACCTGATTGCATGTGCTGATGTCCACTCCACCCTTCAGGTACTCCAGAACCTTGTCGAGGTTCCCTGCCCTCGCCGCTCGCAGGAAGCTGGTGTTGCTGTCCGACTGGAGAAGAACACACAGAAATAAATAGGTTAGAACAACATTAGAACAACATGATGGCAACGTCAGGACAACGTCAGAACTCAGCACAACGCCTCATAGCGTTGAAATAAGTAACTTCCCATGACTTCTAGAACAGATAGAAATGGCTACGGTGATAATACATTAGCACTTGTTTGAGTAACGTTCAATATATCCCAACCTGCACACGGCAACAGCCCCTGAGGCTCAAAAACAAACACACCCAGTGGCAGTGTCACATCACTAATTTTCTGCAGCCATCAACACCTGCACTGAATCAGTATTTTCCCATCGGCGTGTAATAGTGTTTAATCAGAAACAGGGGAATAGTGTTTAATGTAACACAGGGGAATGGTGTATAATGTAACACAGTGGAATAGTGTACACAGCCCATCTGTAATTAGCCCACCCAACTACCTCATCCCCATATTGTTATTTACATTGTTATTTATTTTGCTCATTTGCACCCCAGTATCTCTATTTGCACATCATCTTCTGCACATCTATCACTCCAGTGTTAATACTAAATTGTAATTATTTTGCACTATGGCCTATTTATTGCCTTACCTCCATAACTACATTTGCACACACTGTATATAGATTTTCTATTGTGTTATTGACTGTACGTTTTGTTTTGTTTATTCCATATGTAACTCTGTGTTGTTGTTGTTTTTATCGCACTGCTTTGCTTTAACTTGGCCAGGTCGCAGTTGTAAATGAGAACTTGTTCTCAACTGGCTTACCTGGTTAAATAAAGGTGAAAATAAAAAAAATAAAAAATAAAATGTAACACAGGGGAATAGTGTTTAATGTAACACAGTGGAATAGTGTTTAATGTAACACAGGGGAATAGTGTATAATGAGACACAAGGGAATAGTGTTTAATCAGACACAGGGGAATAGTGTTTAATGTAACACAGGGAAATAGGGTTTAATCAGACACAGGGGAATAGTGTTTAATGTAACACAGGGGAATAGTGTATAATGAGACACAGTGGAATAGTGTTTAATGTAACACAGGGGAATAGTGTATAATGTAACACAGGGGGATAGTGTATAATGAGACACAGGGGAATAGTGTTTAATGTTACACACGAGTGGTAACTGTGCCACTAGAGATCCTGGTTCGAATCCAGGCTCTGTCGTAGCCGGCCGCGACCGGGAGACCCATGGGGCGGCGCGCACAATTGGCCCAGCGTCGTCCAGGGTAGGGGAGGGATTTGGCCGGCAGGGGATGTAGCTCAGTTGGTAGAGCATGGCGTTTGCAACGCCAGGGTTGTGGGTTCGATAAAATAATGTATGCACTAACTGTAAGTCGCTCTGGATAAGAGCGTCTGCTAAATGACTAAAAATGTAAATGTAAATGGAATACAACCAGGACATGTCCTCTACTTTTCTTAACTGAAGCAGACTAAGTTGGAGATGGACCAAGCAGAGCAGCAGTGAGTCAGCATTGTCCTCTCTCTACCTTCCGTTCCTCAGCACCACCTGGTTCACACATACAGAAAACAGTACTGCAGAATCACAGCTTCCTCTCTCCTCTGTGACGCGGAGGCAGAAAGTAGTCCCGCTCCATGACAACCAGCCTGTGCTGCTAACTGGGAACCTTATTGAATTAGCGTCGTGGCTAGCAAGGCTAGCTATCTCCCAGAGACACTCAGTGAGAGTGACAGGGCCAGAGATCGTTCCAGCACGCTGCAGAGCTCAACCCAAACCCAGACTGAGGATATGTCCCCTACTCTGTCCCATCTTGTCACTCACTTACACTGCAGTGCAGACATTATCTGTCTCTACTGTATAGGCTACCGATAATGAGAAAGATTCTTCCTGGGGCTATATGAACGCTAGTTTTGTTCTGCTTTAACCTGCAGCAGAAGCAGCAGCCTCTTCTGTGTCTGGATGCTGCAGAGAACTGCCCTGAATCATTCAGACCTGACACAACAATCCACATTCAGACCTGACACAACAATCCACATTCAGACCTGACACAACAATCCACATTCAAACCTGACACAACAATCCACATTCAGACCTGACACAACAATCCACATTCAAACCTGACATAACAATCCACATTCAGACCTGACACAACAATCCACATTCAGACATGACACAACAATCCACATTCAGACCTGACACAACAATCCACATTCAGACCTGACACAACAATCCACATTCAGACCAGACACAACAATCCACATTCAGACCTGACACAACAATCCACATTCAGACCTGACACAACAATCCACATTCAAACCTGACACAACAATCCACATTCAGACCTGACACAACAATCCACATTCAAACCTGACATAACAATCCACATTCAGACCTGACACAACAATCCACATTCAGACCTGACACAACAATCCACATTCAAACCTGACATAACAATCCACATTCAGACCTGACACAACAATCCACATTCAGACATGACACAACAATCCACATTCAGACCTGATACAACAATCCACATTCAGACCTGACACAACAATCCACATTCAGACCTGACACAACAATCCACATTCAAACCTGACATAACAATCCACATTCAGACCTGACACAACAATCCACATTCAGACATGACACAACAATCCACATTCAGACCTAATACAACAATCCACATTCAGACCTGTAGAAGGGGCTGAAGAAAGGCTGAAGAAATTTGGCTTGGTCCCTAAGACCCTCACAAACTTTTACAGATGCACAATTGAGAGCATCCTGTCGGGCTGTATCACCACCTGGTACGGCAACTGCACCGCCCGCAACCGCAGGGCTATCCAGAGGGTGGTGCGATCTGCCCAACTCATCACCGGGGGCACACTGCCTGCCCTCCAGGATACCTACAGCACCCAATGTCACAGGAAAGCCAAAAAGATCATCAAGGACATCAACCACCCGAGCCACGGCCTGTTCACCCCGCTATCATCCAGAAGCGAGGTCAGTTCAGGTGCATCAAAGCTGGGACCGAGAGACTGAAAAACAGCTTCAAACCACCTATGGATATCAAAGAAGAGAAGTGTGGTCATCTCACTATGCACGTGTACACTGACTGAAAGACAGCGTCAGCATTGTACCCAGCTACAGTCCACAATGGCACCCTTTTCCCTACAGAACAGAGGGGCAGAAAAGCCAGATAACATCCCCAGTCAGATTCTTAGCTGCCGAATCACATTATTCAAGGCATCTTTTAATCATCCCGGTGCAGTCTGTGTGTTGCCATAGCGTCATTTTGGTCAGCACAGCCCTTAAACAAACAGTTTGTTTTACTCAGAGCTCTTAACATTCGGAAGAAAAGAAAACGCCAGATTGTTCCAAAAACTACCTACAGAAATTGTTTTGTGGTAAGCCCATAGAAACGCAGTAAAACAGACGGTGTAGATACAGGCAAGTGCTTTGAAAAGGGCATCTATTGTTCGAGAGAAGAAAGGGTGTTTTATGGCTTTGTGTGTGACTGAACACTCCTACGAGGCGGCGAGATGGAGAAAGGAAGAACAGAGAGAGAGAAAGGAAGAACAGAGAAGGAGAAAGGAAGAACAGAGAGGGAGGAAGATGGTAATGTACTCAATCAGATATGAAGGTATTTGGTATTGTGCTCAATCATAAGCCGATGAATAACAAGGGAATGCATGAGAACTAATAGAAGATCCACTGAGTGGAAATCCCATTTACACTTATACGAGCTAGCCTGGTTGCCAGGTCTGTTTCTGCTTTAGCCTTCATCTCCCTATCTGGCAACCTAGGCTACAAAACAAGCGCTATAACCAAAATTTGACCTTAACACAACCCAAACATTCTCTAATGTCATCTAGCCAGTACACGTCAGTCTAGACGTCTATATCACTGGGTGCTTTAACCTAACCTGTGATGCGTAACATCACATTACCCACCATGTCATTTCAGCTCCAAAAGCCTTCCCAAACTGAGATCGCATAAAACATTAATTTACACAGAGAGTACTTCTCTCTCTTCATCAGTGTAGTACTGTGTAGAGGATTTATAAATAATGCAAATATTATATCCCATGACGACCTGTTGTAAACATCCTGGCCCCTTCCCGTTACTAGGGAGCCTCTCTCGGTAACCATGACAACAGGGTATTTTGTTCGGTAGACATCTCTGACCAATCTCTGACTACTTGTAGAGCATTGCCTCTCTCTGAACTATCCCTCTTTCTCTCTCTCTCTCTCTCTCTCTCTCTCTCTCTCTCTCTCTCTCTCTCTCTCTCTCTCTCTCTCTCTCTCTCTCTCTCTCTCTCTCTCCCTCTCCCTCTCTGAGTGTGTGAATGTAGTGAATCTAAGAATTCTGTTCACCATGACTTTTAATGCTTCACAGCAAACTCACTCAAAACTATTTTTCTCCAGAGCCAGACCAATAGGATAGCAGGATGTTGAGGTGTTGTCGTGAAGACAGAGAAGTAGCTATGGGTTTGTTGTAACAAGGTTGAGGACCTCATGTGTGATACAGACGTACCTAGGTACTAACCTGGCCCCTTCTACTAAAGATAGAACATCTCAGCCGGTGTGTGTGTGTGTGTGTGTGTGTGTGTGTGTGTGTGTGTGTGTGTGTGTGTCACTGTACTGCCCAGAGCCACAATCACCACAGCCTAGCTTGATTGAATGGTCGCCCACGGCAACACAGATGTCACATATCCCTTAGAGAACCCTCCTAACATGCATCAAGTGCTCTGCAGACTCCTATAGGAACTTTATCATTCACACACATGCACGCACACGCACACACACACACACACACATTCACACACATACACACATACACACACAGGGCAACTGTGTCCTTGTCCTTTGCTGGTTTTAAACACCACACTCCAATGGAACAACACGTTCTATTCCTGGATATCATGACAGTCTGTAATAACAACAGACGACAGTGTTTACTGGGTATCTGTTGTACACAGCAACCATGTCACACCACTGTGGTGCCTAGGACTGGGAGACTGGCGGCAACCTTAACTGTTTGTTTTTCGTGTGTGCGTGCGTGTACCCACGCGGACGTGTGTGTCATTAAACCCTCCCTTGGCCTGGTATGCATAGCCACTATATGCCCAGACTTAAATACAGTATGTGATGATTATGTCATTACAGTCAACTGGACTGCAGGATCCATGGAGCATAGCTTTTTTAAAAATCCTTAAGAGTCTATTGAAGCACCCGTGCGTCATTCTAAGTAACTCTCAATCCACCGCATCTACCTATGTCGGCCTTCCGCATCTGCGGTGGAAGGTGGCCGAGCTACAGTGATGTTTGTCAGACCATGAGACATCTAAAAAATGTGTCTTCCCACAGTGTAAAGGGGAGACTCTCACAAGTGTCACGGGACTCGTCTGAAGGTAACCCATACAAATAAATGGAAGTATGGAGGCAATAAGAGGTTTTAAATGTGTCCAAAGAAACTAAAATATTTCCAGAGCCTACTTATATCTCCTAGATACAGGACATGCACTTCAAAACCTTATTCCTTATGATAAATTTTTT
This sequence comes from Coregonus clupeaformis, assembly GCF_020615455.1. Classification (NCBI taxonomy): domain Eukaryota; kingdom Metazoa; phylum Chordata; class Actinopteri; order Salmoniformes; family Salmonidae; genus Coregonus; species Coregonus clupeaformis. The sequence continues at coordinate 11,587,192 of NC_059199.1, forward strand.
GACTGTCTTATTTTGCCATTTAGGAATGTGTTATTCAATGTGTTTCTATTGGCTATCGTAATAAAGGCCTTTTATTGTATTTTTGTAATAAAAAAAAAAAGTATATACCTAAAGGGCTCCTAAAATGTTAAATCAAATAACTAACTGTTAGCTTAGTTACCACCCTGCCACGTTAATTCTCCTAACCTGTGATTGGTTAATCCTGGGAGTCCCCCTCATTAGTAATCAGCGTCATCAACATCAGCTGGGCCAGGCCTATCTGGGCCAATGCCAAAACAGGATATAGCTGGCCACCAGCTCCTCTCAGCCAACCACGACTCTCCCTGATGACACATTAGCATATAGTTAATTAGCACTAGGCCCATGTTCGTTACGGACGCTAAATTTAGACCTACTCTAAATTCACAATTAGAGGCTAATGTCTTTCACTGAGGCTTGACAGATCGAGAAAATATAGTGTGTCGCTGACCGATTTAACCGTGAAAAATACTGTAGGAGAGTGTCTAAAGTCAACAATGTTTATTCAAAAGCACAAGATTACGGTGGCTTGCAGGGTTAGCAAAGCCTTGCTGTAGTGCACCACTGAAGGAATAAACCACAGCTTCTGATGAAAAATGTCATGATGCTAGCTAATGCGAGGCCGATGATAAGAGAACACCTTGTACAGGGTGAAGAGCAGAAAAAAAAACATAACATTGTGCACTAGATATTCCACAGTCCACTTAGTGACAAAGAGAGTGAGAGCTGAATGCCAGGGGTGGGAGGTCAGGGGTTGAGTTGAAGGCATGCTCTTAGCTAACACCACCAGCTGTTTGGAATAGTCCACGTTTTAAAAGACAGTAGGGGTCCTCATATCAGATAGAACAGACCTTAGCTGCCAGAGTGGCTAACTGTGACAGGAACACTGAAAGAGTACAAACACACACTCACACATGCCACACACCTGCTACACACCACAGTATATTTCTGCAGGCCATTTACAATTCATTTGCATTCCAATACAGCATTCAAAATGTCTGCTCATGAAAATGGGATGATACTGGCCGCCCTTTGGGGATTAAGACGCATTATAAAAGACACACAATGTGCTATAAACACACACGCACACACACTCCATGGTTATACTCATACTCCTCTAAGTCACACCATTCTCCCTCTCTCACTAGGCAGGGTGTGAGGGTGTAAATGGAGTGTACGAGGAGACTCCAGGGGAATGGCCTGGTCATTGCTCTGGGAATGGACTGACGTTTAGAGGAGTGGAGTATTGAACACAACACAACTGCAGCTAGCACAGAGTAGGACGTTATACTGTACTGTAGGGAGGGATTCATTACTGTTTAGTCATGAAAATACCCAGCTGTTCATGGGATTGGTCTCTCTGTCTCTCTGTCTCTCTGTCTCTCTGTCTCTCTGTCTGTCTCTGTCTGTCTCTCTCTCTGTCTCTCTCTCTCTCTCTCTCTCTCTCTCTCTCTCTCTCTCTCTCTCTCTCTCTCTCTCTCTCTCTCTCTCTCTCTCTCTCTCTCTCTCTCTCTCTCTCTCTCTCTCTCTCTCTCTCTCTCTCTCTCTCTCTCTCTCTCTCTCTCTCTCTCTGTCTCTCTCTCTCTCTCTCTCTCTCTCTCTCTCTCTCCATCCCCTGTCACCCAGGTAATGATGCTGAGCTGGTATAAAGTCACTACAGGTTGCTAAGAGTCTCTAGGTCACCTGGGTCACAACGTCCTCACAGACAGCCCTGCCTAATTACAGACAGATCTGGTAGCGCTCGTCTTACACCTGTGTCTGCTTCAAATGATCCACTTTGTATGACACAGCTGCCTAGACTTATCTGACCTGGCTTTGCTGTCGAACACTCTGTCCACACCGCTTTGATGTGGCGAAGCCTTTGAGCACAGAAAAGGTGTGATGACCCCCCCGGGGAAGATGAGTTGAAGTACACTATACCCTGCCTCAGTATAATGGAGGGGAGATTATCACCATATAAATAAAAGGATAGTCATGGGTTTTACCTGGGGGGTTACTGAGAAGAAGAACAAAAAGCTATTTTGAAAGAGCTCCGGTACAAAGAAGACAAGCAAGAGACTGGAGACCACAGGCAGGGATGACATGGAATTTCACACTCACAGAGCATCACAGTTCCTCCAATTCTTCAAACACACCTCAGAAATGTTATGCCTAAACTCTCTGTCTGTGTCCCCCCAAGTCTTACCGGTATTGGGGGTTCAGGCTCAGGCTCAGGATGGTGTTCAAAGCAATAGTAGTCTGACTCTGGTAGAGCCTGGTCCACATTGGGTTGACTCCCATCGGCTTTCAAACTCTTCTCCGCCTCACAAACCTTACACATTGCTGCGTTGCCCATGGCAACCACTAGTCACAATCCCTGGCATCAGCAAATGTAAACAAACCAACAAAAGTGGGTAAAGTTTCTCCACTAGTTCCACTTACGATCCAGTCGTCCGGTGTCCCCCCACCGTCCGGTGTCCTCCCCCCATAAATCCTGTAATGTTTTGTGTAGTCCTCTGTGTCACAGCGTTGAATATTGATTGGGTGAAGCTGGGCGGCAGAACCGGGCAGAGCCAGAACTTTTTATTGAATTGATCTGTCTCTCTCAGAGTTAATGATATGCAATTCATTCACCCCCACATCCACCATAGTGTTTGTTCATTCACCCCCACATCCACCATAGTGTTTGTTCATTCACCCCCACATCCACCATAGTGTTTTATCTCAGCTGAGAGAGGCCTAGTTAGGTTTTTGTTGGATCTACTGTGAACTCGCCCATTTGAGATGCCACAGTTTACGCAGCTGCATTACAAAATTAATGTGTGTGTGTTAGTCTATGTCTGTGTGTGTGTGTGTGTGTGTGTGTGTGTGTGTATATATATATATGTGTGTGTGTGTGTGTGTGTTAGTCTGTCTGTGCATGTGTGTCTGTCTGTGTGTGTGTGTGTGTGTGTGTGTGTGTGTGTGTGTGTGTTAGTCTGTGTGTGTGTGTTAGTCTGTCTCTCTCTGTGTGTGTGTGTATATATATATATATATTGTGATGTCACGAGAGGCTGTGTCCTGGAGGGACGTTACATCCCCCTGAGGTGGCTGCAAACCCAGACAGCTATGGCTCCATCTGCTGGTATGGTCGGGAACTCCACCCCTCTATGGCCAATCTTCCCACGCAGCTGAAACAAATGAGGAGCTGATGAGCTGAAGGTTTGGGAAGGGAAGAGACACAGTCTCCAACCTGGGCTCTCTGGAGGACAAGAGTGCTGCACGTCCACTTCCATGAGGAATATAAGGATTTGGAGATACTTACCTTTGGGAAATACTCACCTTTGGATATATGCACCTGTGGAAATACGTGAGAGACATTTGGAAAGACTTTTGCTGGGTTGGCCACTAGCTGCAACGTGGACTACAGTAAGGCTGGGGAAAAGTTATCTGAGCGAGTGAGAATTATGATTTTGGATGTGGAAGAGACATCCCTGAACTGTTAACCCTTAAAGAGCCACAAGAGAACAGAATTTTGTTATATTTTCGTTAATTTCCCAAGACCTATAATAAAATCCTTGTTTTGTTTGAACCTTGTCGCCTTGCACTACTTGGAGCAATCCCGCTGAAAGCTGTGTAGCCTCTCGTGACGTCACAGATGGTGGAGAATACGGGCACGCTCAAGCGTTAATAGTGCATGTCAGAGGAGGATACCGAAGGTTTGATCACCCAGTTTTCCAAGTTGGCCGTAGGCTCCCCGCCGACTGAAATGGAGGACATATTGAAAGCCCTTGTTGCTGGCCAGCAAGCCCAGATGCAAGCAAACGTGGCTCTCTTGGAGGAGCAAAAGAAAGCCAACCTTCTGAAGGCAGAGGAATTGCAGTTGCAGAGACAGAGGGTGGTCCAAAATACCCGCCCAATAAAGGCAAGTGACTTTATATCTAAGATGGGAGCTACCGATGACATTGAGGCATACCTGCATGCATTTGAGGCCACGGCCACTAGGGAAGCCTGGCCCAAGCAACAGTGGGTTGGTCTGTTAGCCCCCCTTTCTAACCCGGGGAATCGCTGAATGCTGTCCGGGACCTGGGCCCTGACCAGGTTACTGACTATGATGCCCTGAAGTCTGAGATCCTCAGCAGATATGGACTCACAAAGTTTGGTATGGCCCAGCGCTTTCACAGCTGGACCTTCCAACCAGACCAACCTCCTCGGGCGCAGATGCATGAACTTGTCCGAATCGCAAGGAAATGGCTGGATCCGCAGAGGAATACAGCAGCGGCGGTAGTGGAGGCCGTTGTGGTGGATCGTTACTCACGCGCCCTGCCTTATGAGGCAAAACGGTTCATCAGTCAACAGGCCTTGACCACGGCTGATCTGACCGTGGAAGCTGTGGAAAAGTACCAGGCCACAGCGGAGATGCTGAATGCTTCCCGAAAAGACCCCAGGAGTGCGGCCCCACCACAAATGGGAAGAACCCGTCCAAAGGACCCCCAAGGTCTCGAACCCAGCCACGTCAGGACTTATCCCGGCTCCAGGGGGAGCCAGAAACCAGGCGGGTCCAAGAAGAGTACACCAGGAGGGGGGAAACTCGACAGTGTTACCGGTGTGGGGAGATGGGACATATCTCCTGGCAGTGTGGGAAACCAGCCGATGAACCTATGCCCACTGCGGAGTCCTCCAGCTCAGCACCCACACACCGTTTTGCCTCGCTCTTGGGAGTCGTAGATGGCGGCCCAGATCGACCCCCCACCTGCCCGGTAACTGTGAATCACCATGATGTGGAGGCCTTACTGGATTCTGGTAGCCGGGCCACCCTGGTGCGTAAGGATTTGGTGGGCCCAACGTGTCTGACCCCCGGGAAAGTCCTCCCAGTTTCCTGTGTCCATGGGGACACCAGAGAATACCCCATTACTGAACTTACAATGACCAGCACACGGGGAACCATACACACGACGGCGGGGGGTGGTTGATTCCCTCCCCGTCCCTGTCCTAATTGGACGAGACTGCCCAGCCTTTTCCCCACTCTGGAGAGAGTCTCAGGAGAGGATAACCCGAGTACCTCGGAAACGGAGAGGCAAGACTCATCCTGGGAAGGCTCCGGTGCAATCCTCCGAGTTACTCACTCCCGCCCGGGCTCTGATAGGGATGGCAGGTGCCCAGACCGACACAGAGACGGAGCTACAGAATCTGGACAAAGAACTGTCTGGTCTGAAGGGGACCGCTGAGAGGTATCGTTTGTTAAAGCAACAGTTAGACATGAAGACAGAAGAGTTAGATATCCTCCAGGCTAAACTCCAACAGAGCTCCTTCCCTAAGCAACAGGAGGAGCTGGAGAGGCTGCGCAGGACCATCGAGGAGTGTGAGGAGACCCTGCGCAGTAGTAAGGAGGTCCAGAAGAAGGCAGAGGAGAAGTACAAGGTGTTGGAGAACAAGATGAAGAATGCGGAGGCAGAGAGAGAGAAGGAACTGAAAGCTGCTCAACAGAAGCTAAACTCTGCTAAAACCAAGGCTGATGCGTTCAGTAAGAAACTCAAGGAGAGACAACAGGAGGCTGAGTCCCTGGTCCTAGAGTTGGAGGAGTTGAAGAGAGAGCAGTCTGGCAAGCACCACGGCAATGCGGACGCCTCTCCCGGCGTGATGCCTTCTTCGCTGCCTTTACCCCGACGAGGACGTCGGTCCCGAGGAGGGGGATGTGTGATGTCACGAGAGGCTGTGTCCTGGAGGGACGTTACATCCCCCTGAGGTGGCTGCAAACCCAGACAGCTATGGCTCCATCTGCTGGTATGGTCGGGAACTCCACCCCTCTATGGCCAATCTTCCCACGCAGCTGAAACAAATGAGGAGCTGATGAGCTGAAGGTTTGGGAAGGGAAGAGACACAGTCTCCAACCTGGGCTCTCTGGAGGAGACAAGAGTGCTGCACGTCCACTTCCATGAGGAATATAAGGATTTGGAGATACTTACCTTTGGGAAATACTCACCTTTGGATATATGCACCTGTGGAAATACGTGAGAGACATTTGGAAAGACTTTTTGCTGGGTTGGCCACTAGCTGCAACGTGGACTACAGTAAGGCTGGGGAAAAGTTATCTGAGCGAGTGAGAATTATGATTTTGGATGTGGAAGAGACATCCCTGAACTGTTAACCCTTAAAGAGCCACAAGAGAACAGAATTTTGTTATATTTTCGTTAATTTCCCAAGACCTATAATAAAATCCTTGTTTTGTTTGAACCTTGTCGCCTTGCACTACTTGAGCAATCCCGCTGAAAGCTGTGTAGCCTCTCGTGACGTCACAATATATATATACAGTGTGTGTGTGTATATATATATATATATATATATATATATATATACAGTGTGTGTGTGTGTGTGTGTATATGTACAGTGTGTATGTGTCAACACACAGACATATGCCCGAGTGCATGTCCCCCATGTACAGGCCAGTTATCCTGTGTGTGTGTGTCAGTACAGTGTGTGATCATACCATCACAGAGGTACAGGCGCCCATTCTCTCTGTGGTCTTTTTAAAATACTGAACATGTGACTTGGCATTGTGACGGTCCTAACAATACCCTCCCTGTTTCAAAATATGAAAATAGTTATCCGTCACTGGAACATGTTAGCCCATGCAGCGAGTAAACACTTCATTGTGAAGAACTACACACCCGCGTCCAGCTCAGAGGTGAAAAAGGAGGAAAGCTATTGTCTAAGAATTAATGAATAAATGAAATACTTTCAGAACTCTTACTGCATGGCAATTATCAAACTCAGACGTCTGGAGGGATATTGTGTAAAAGTGTGAAGAGAGGGCAATTAAATTGTTTCAAGTATTTCCAACAAACTGAGAAATGATTTAACTAAATGAGCTACTCAAACCAGAAGTACAACCCTTCTTCAAAAGCTTCTTCAGAGTCTGTTTCTGCAGAGTTACCCCATCCTCTATAAAAACATGAACATGATAAAACCATGAAGGATGTGAAAATTCCATTAACTTTCCTAAAATTCCCAGGTTTTCCCACAAATCCTGGTTGGAAAATTCCATTAACTTTCCTAAAATTCCCAGGTTTTCCCACAAATCCTGGTTGGAAAATTCCATTAACTTTCCTAAAATTCCCAGGTTTTCGCACAAATCCTGGTTGGAAAATGTTGCAAATCCTATTCCCTTCCCGAAAGGAAGCATTGAATTCCCCTTTTCTCTTATCAACCTCCTCATCCCATCTCCACAATCCCACAACACACTTCACTGTAGGTTAGATACACCACTGTAACTTGTGTAGACACAAGTCATGTAGAGACTAAGACCTTTCATTGAAAATGGCAAGTATAATCGAATAACAATCCACTAGCCAGGTAATTTACTCATGTCTCCTTGAATTGTGTTTTTAATCCTTGCATGACTGCATCGTCTGCCAAAAAACACATCCTATTAGTTCTCCCAATGGGAATCATGTTAATATGGTGTATCAGGGATCCAGACCCCACCCCTAAGCACATGTATCACAACAGATAGGAACCAAACAATCCCACTAACCCAGTCACTTAGTGACCCCCTATCCTGGTTTGCCCCCCCGCACACTGCTTAATGTCAACCACCTACCCCCCTAACCGTACCTCCCACCTCTGGAGCCTCCATCTAAAACAGATTTCGTTTCAAGTTTTCCCAACGCTGCAGCGTAGATTAATGTGTAATCCTATGGGCGGAGCAGACAACGACTAGCTTTAATCTGTGGTAAACCATATGGTTGCAGGAGGGAGGTGTTTTACAGTAGCACTCAAAGAGGCTGCTGGGAATGCTGTAGTCCTGTCACTGTGATATGTGACATAAACGGAGTGATGTAGTCTTTAATGACTACAAATCTTATCGCCCAATTAGAGCCGCATTAGCAGACGGGTGGGTGTGGTCGGGGGAAAAAAGCACCTCTTCCATTGTAGCTTTCTAGAAGGGAATGAGCAAGACAATCAAGATTCTTATTGGACATAGTCTGGCTACTGAGCAAACAGATCAATGCATGCCAAACTGGAGATTCTGCGCAGTGGGGAGTAGTGTACTCTGATGCCCCGAAGAAGAAACACTGATGTAATATTTAACATGTTTGTATGTGGTATGTTTCCGCATGGCTTTGTATACATTAGTTTCACTCAGACACACTTGACATACATACATCTTCTCCCTGCCCTGGGCTCAAAAATAAAATCAGGCTATCCCTATTGAATCGGGTAATGTAATTTCAAAAGACTATGGAAATCAAATGAATAATAGAAGTCAGTGGTCCATGTTGCCAAGGAAACACGGGCAGCTGGGTTGCTCAGTTGTTGAGAGGACATTTTCCCTCTGAAGCCATACAATCATAGATACACTGCATCTTTGACAGGTGCCATTTCTATTGGAAATGGTCAAATGACATGTTATCCTACATGTTATCTAGACTTGACTGTAGTATCCGTGTATCTAACTGCTCTGCGTAACTGCTGCTGATCTCGTCATGCAGGGCTCTGCTTAAATAAAAATGTGTTTCTGACAGATTGACAATCAGACCTACAGCGTTGCCTGGACCGACCTAGCGTAGGCTACGTGTTGAAGTGCACAGTGCCATACAATATACGGCTTAACGTTTAGTACTGCTGTTACCATGGCAGCCAGATTGTAGCCAGGCCGACTGGCCAGAGGCTGGGCCAGATGTTGGGGATTTAGGGTTGATTTGGTTCAGCGGCTTAACCAACCGCTTCCCCCTTCACTGAGACCCCTTTCAACCGTTTTCCGAAACTGGCAAAATTCAAGTGTGCCTCCCCCTCTATCTCTCTGTTCATCTCGCTGAATCACATCCACCACAGTATTCCTGTAACCATCCACCACAGTACTCCTGGAACCATCCACCACAGTACTCCTGGAACCATCCACCACAGTACTCCTGGAACCATCCACCACAGTACTCCTGGAACCTCTCATTCAACCTTCAATGTATGCATCATACATCCAGACGTCAGTGAGGACGTCAATTGGGGCAGAGACAGGGTCAGTCCAGTACAGGGTCAAAGGGAATGGAGAACGGCAGAAACTGAGAGAAAACTGTCAGGCTAATCCTGATATGCATTCAATGCTATAATGTGCTGAACCCAACTCCTCAAATACCCAATTCAGTCAAAACAAAAACATGAAGGATTTTCCAGACTAAACCAATCTGAAACCCAATCACTCACTCATGACAACATCAAAGAGGCCTCTGAACACAAACCTAAACACTGAAGAGAAATAGTACCTAAACACTGAAGACAAACATCACTCACCCTTCTCATGGTCTCAAAAACGGTGAATCCTGCCTGAATCAACCGCCAGCCATGTAGTGTGCATCCCCTTCACCTGAACCCCCCAACAAGAGCTACCCTTCCCTCCGACCCAAGGTCTCTGCAGCTGAAAACAGTGTGGAGTCCAACTGTGTGATGATACTCCCTGGTGTGTGGACCAATAGTATTGACAGGGACTCTGTGTTTGTCCCAAAAACAGCCCTAGAACCTGGCCTGGAACCAGCGGGGGAAATTAAACAGAGACTGAAGTCACTAGGTCATTTTAATTGGTGAGACTCTAATCTCACCACCAGATATCCCTGGCACACAGTTTATCACGACACCTTACCAAGCGAACACAGAGGAGACTGGAGAAGCACTACGGACTGTGTGTTGAGATGCTGAACCTAGCTGGAAATAGCTGTCGGGGCGCCCACATAACAGTGACTCTGTGTAACTTACTGTAGCTCTTCAGGGAGAACAGGTGGATACTTTACGGTAAGTACTGATGTTCTTGCGCGGATGGATGGTATGGAAAAACGCTTAGTACTTAGAAACATCAATATTCAGTGATCACAAATGGACAAAGATAAACGGATGACTCATATGAATGCCACTCTGCTGGTTGGGAGTAGCAGCTAGCAGCAATATTACACATTTCAGACCTAGCTGGTTCTACCTGTGGTCCGAACTCTGTATTTCTGGACCCTGGCAGTAAAAATCCAATCAACACCCCGCTCACATTTCTCTCTAGATTCTCTCACCATCCCTCCAGCGCTCTCTACCTGCCTCGTTTTGCTGCATTGCATTATTGATACGCCTTGACTTGGGCGGCTGTTAGCGAAGCCGTTAGAGCGTTGGGCCAGTAACCGAAAGGTTGCTGGTTCGAATACCTGAGCTGACAAGGTAAACAATCTGTCTATGCGCCCTTGAGCAAGGCACTGAACCTTCATTTGCTCCAGGGGAGCTGTACTACTATGGCTGACCCTGTAAAACAATATATTTCACTGTAGGTGACAATACAACATAATTATATATTTGCAGCAAGAGGCAGGGAGGGACTTCACAGGCAAAATTGGGAAGTCTAAAGTACAGATTTTTTTATTATTCCCCAACACCCAGAGAGAGCGTACTTGGTACTGTACGTAGGGCCTGTGATCATCGGAATGATATGAACCAACTTGCCCAAGACTCACATCTGGCAAAGGAATTTGCTATGGTGGTTTATTTGGTGATGAAGTGGAGGAATATTTGGTAGTTAAGGTCATTTGGAAGATCCTAACACTGAACTAAATGAGCTAGAATGTAATGAGGCATGCAAAATGGTAGTGAGTGTTGCATTATTATCATTTGAAATGAATGCATGTCCACTCTGTATAAGACTAAAGATCAGATTCAGATTTCAGAATGGCAATACAATCATCTTTGCCATCTTCGTCTGTGACATACTCTACATCAGTGTTTCCCAGCCAGGGGTACAAGGACCCCTGGGGGTACCTGACCTATCCACAGGGGGTACTTGAGAAGACTTATGAGACCATAGGCTTACTGGTAAAATGCACATGAGGTACTTCAGGGGTACTCCGGGCAGAACAAAATGTACTTGGTGGTACAGTAACCAAAAAAAGGTTCTCCTCGGGTTACCATGGTAATTTGACTCTACTGGTCCTGAGCTACTGTCTCACATAGCACCATGGTAGATTAGACTGTAATCCTGGATTTCCCCAATCCCAGTTAAGAGCCAAACAGGGTATACAGTACAACCATAAACCAGTAGTAACACCACATCCAGACAGAGAACTGATTACTACGACTGCATAAATTCTAGATTTTTCAGAATCAGTTTTTCGTAGACTTTGACAACGATGACAAATTCACAGTGATGACAATACAGAGAATTCTAATACTGTATGTAAAACTCACCAAATACACATGAATCATGTCATCTAAGCTGTCAAACAAGCTCAAAGCAAATGCAACAGTACATTCCACAAGTTCAGACAGAAAACCGATGTTCAACCTATTTACTGATTACCGTAGCTACAGTAGTTGAAATGCCGGCAGAGACACTTTGTACTACATATGCTACATCCACATAATGTACACTGTGCACTAATCCACAGGAGTCTAAATGGAGGAGGAAGGAGAGGGCAAGATGGTGGGAGGCAGAGAGTAGAGAGAGGGCGTGGCTTAGATTATCATCCAGCATAAACAATTCACCCTAAATTGCGTCAGAAAGGGATCCAGCTGCAGAGAAGCAGATTTAATGTAAAAATAGGTCAGTACTAACACCATGACGAACACCAGGCCCTAGGTCAGTACTAACACCATGACGACCACCAGGCCCTAGGTCAGTACTAACACCATGACGACCACCAGGCTATAGGTCAGTACTAACACCATGACGACCACCACGCTATAGGTCAGTACTAACACCATGACGACCACCAGGCCCTAGGTCAGTACTAACACCATGACGACCACCAGGCCCTAGGTCAGTACTAACACCATGACGACCACCAGCAAATAGAAACAGGGAACACAAAACAGGTGTATCTCTCCTGTGACTCACACCCACATACAGCAGGTCAGGACCTGCCTGGTACCCAGCTCAACTACCAGCCTCTGAGGTAATAGTATATCCTCTCTCAACCACATACAGCAGGTCAGGACCTGCCTGGTACACAGCTCAACTACCAGCCTCTGAGGTAATAGTATATCTCTCTCACCCACATACAGCAGGTCAGGACCTGCCTGGTACCCAGCTCCTTCAGGGTTACTCGTTACTCCCGAGTGGTGCAGTGGTCTAAGGCACTGCATCGCAGTGCTAGCTGTGCCACTAGAGATCCTGGTTTGAATCCAGGCTCTGTCGTAGCCGGCCGCGACCGGGAGACCCATGGGGCGGCGTGCAATTGGCCCAGCGTCGTCCAGGGTAGGGGAGGGAATGGCCGGCAGGGATGTAGCTCAGTTGATAGAGCATGGTGTTTGCAACGCCAGGGTTGTGGGTTCGATTCCCACAGGGGGTATGAAAAATAATAATGTATGCACTAACTGTAAGTCGCTCTGGATAAGAGCGTCTGCTAAATGACTAAAATGTAAACTACCAGCCTCTGAGGTAATATTATATCTCTCTTGCTCTAGCAGTTCTAGCCATTTTAGCCGAACACCCAAAATGTACAATATTTGTAGAGCCTTTGTCTTGTATAAGCATACATATCATACACAGGAGGCTGGTGAGGGGAGGACGGCTCATAATAATGGATGGAATGGACTGAATATAATGGTATCAAACTCATAGAAACCAGGTGTTTGATGTGTTTGAGACCATTACAATCATTTCGTTCCAGCCATTACTATGAGTCTGCCCTCCCCATTTAAAGTGCCACCAGCCACCACTGATATCATACCTCAGTCTTCAGTAATAACCTATGGTACTGTAAGTGAATGTGCATGAGTAGATAAACATTAATGTACAGGTAACTGCCAAAATAAAGGAAACACTTGAGTAAATGACGGATACAAAGTAAATTGAAAGCAGGTGTTTCCGCACAGGTGTGGTTCCTGAGGTAATTAAGAAATTAACATGCCAGCATGTTTAGGGTCATAGGATGACAATGCCACCATCCAGAGGGCAGGAGTGGTCACTGAATGGTTTGATGAGCATGAAAACGATGTAAACCATATGCCATGGCCGTCTCAGTCACCAGACCTCAACCCAATTCAACACTTATGGGGGATTCTGAGATGGCTTTTTCCATCGACAAAACACGATGTGACGGAATTTCTCATTGCATTGAAGCTGTTCAGGCTCGTAGTAGCCCAACGCCCTATTAAAACGCTTTATGTTGGTGTGTCATTTATTTTGACAGTTACGTATTAGACATTTTTGTCATTTAGCAGACGCTCTTATCCAGAGCAACTTACAGTAGTGAGTGCCTACATTTTCTTACCTGTCCCCCGTGGGAATCGAACCCACAACCCTGGCATTGCAAGTGCCATGCTCTACCAACTGAGCTACACGGGAACCAACTGAGCCACCCGTATGTAACAACACAATACACAAAGCACAGCAACATCCATGTACTTGCATTGCGAGTGTCCCGGCAGCATTACAGACCTGTACACCTAGAATATAATGGACCGACCCAAAAGGCCACAGTCAAAACAGGGAGAGTAGTATTGTACTGCCCAGGGGTCCTAGGGCCAGATGTATATCCTCATGCTAAACACACGTGTACACACACACCCTTCTGACTACTATAGATGAAACTGTACTATACTGTCCTCCTATACTGTAATTGGAGACATTATTAGTGTAATCATCAAACTATCAATTCCACTTAGCAACTCTAAGCGTCTCCATAACTATACTTAGCCATATTTGCATGACAGAAAATAAAGCATGAGTATTAAAATGTGTAATTTGGGTAGCATGAGAAAATCTCTAGTGAAGAGGTGTTATCGTAGTCAAGGTAACGTCTCCCTGAGGAAAAAGCTATTCAGAACAAAGGTAGAGATTGAATGACTCGGACAGTATAAGCAGTTTTGTAGAGCTCAGTAAAGCAGGACTCCACAGTGCAGGCATCCTGTAGTTTCTCAAGGTTGGTACAAATTAAGTGAGGCACCCTGTAAACCAAAATCATGCAGATAAAGTGATATATTAGGGGATTAGGGGAAAATGGTTACAGTTTGTGTGTGTGTGTGTGCTTGAAGGACGTATGTGGGTGTAACTGTTTACTCTATGTGCCAGCATACATAGAGGTGGCCAGAACCTTGTCCCTGGATTTACCACCAATCGCTTAGTGACGCATCACAGGAGACTGTAGTCTGTGTCGCCGTCTGAGGAGAGACACACTGTTCAATTATTCATCAGCACAGCTTTTACCAAGGACATCTCCCCAGTCATCCTCCATATCTCCACATCCAGGCCAAAATCCTGGTACCTCTACCAAGCACGGGTGTATTTTGCTGGGGTAAGTACAGCAGTGGTGTCCCCCTCCCTGGTTCTCTTGAATCCGGCCACAAAACATGTATCGGTCCCATAATCCATAAACACATAGGATAGGGTGTCCAATCAAAAACGCCAATGGGTAAAATATGTTAATTGTGTAGATAATCCTCTAAGAAAACCAATGGTCCAAACCTCATGTCTCTCTATCATAATCCGTTCAAAAGTTCTTGGAGTTTTTACACTTGTAGGAGGGCCAGACTTGGGTGACTAAATCAATGGCCAGAGAACAAAAGTGGTCAAAAATCTGGAAAATTGCATTGCATCAGCAAGGCTGGATTCTGTGCAAGAATTAAGGCTACTGGCTACCTGACAGGATCAGTTTCCAGTTGAACTCGTCATCTTTCTTCTTGAATCCGCAGGACATAAAACAATATAGAGGTAAGATAGGTGACGAGACATGACATGTAGTATTTTCATATTTTAGTATACACTTTTCATATTAATTTAAAATTCCTGCTCTTTTTCAAAGATTTCTCACAAAAACAAAGGTATCTCTGTGAAATGTCAAAGGAGCACTGAGCATACAGCAAACTTTTTTATTTTCACAGCCTTTTACATTTAATTCAGCTCAAGTCATGCTAATTTAGCTTTGCGCGACCCGTGGAAACAACTTTGAAGACGACGACCAGAAAAATGTAAAATCCTCTAAATGTATGAGAAACCTGCACCACTATGTCAGCGAGAACTTTTAGTGTAATCTCACTCCTGTGTGTTATTGGTACACAGTGAGATAGGGTGCATCAGTGCTGCTCTGCAGTGCAGTGTCAGTGTGTTACCATAGTACACTGATGCAGGGAGGGAACGTGTAAACTCATAATGTGAGGATTAACTCCGGATGTGTCTCCACTCAAAGTACCTCAACTTGGCCCATCGCACAACTGGGTAAGAAGACACAAAAGGGGTGGAATGGAATATAAATTAGAAAGTAAGTAAAAATTGATTGATTTAAGTATTTATTTATTTTTGAAAAAAAAAAGGAAATGACCGAAACAACTGTTGTCACAACTAGTCATGCCAACTGATGTCAGCTTATGACCACTGACTTCCTGTCACTGTCATGACACCATCAGCTATTTGGCTAGAAGTAACCATCATTTCCTAGAATTGGTTACCTTTTCCCTTTCCACACAAAGAGGACGCTACATAGCTACACCAGCATGGTGAGAGAGGACCGGGCCTCCTGGCCAAAACACACAGATGGGAGACAGGATGTTTTTCACTGAATCTCTCTTTTTCCCTTCCCCCTGTTGGACAGAGCAGTGTTTTCTTTGGTTATGCCCTCAGTGATGCAATTACAACACACATCTTCTGTCCTGCACGAGACTAAGAGATAGAGGACTGCTGCCAGTTCAGGTCATAGAGGTGATGAAGGGGCATTACTGTAGGACGGACGTCACTCACAGCCAACCAAATGGACAAAAGCCAGCTAGTCAAGCTTACTGTAGATGGGACAGACACACACATGCAGACAGACAGAGCACACACACACACACACACACACACACACACACACACAAACACACACTGACCTCCGGTTCAGTAGTTGAGTCTGGACACATAGTTTCATGAATGAAATGACAGCCATCGCTCTCCGAATGACAACATCTGGTCTTTGTACTAGTTGGCAACAGAGATGAAGACAAAGCCCTATTAAGATATTACTCTGAGAGGTGACAGTCTGCTTAGAGACTGGTGATGCATGAAACCATTCATATCCCAAAGGAAATGTTTTTATGTGGGGGGAGGAGAGAGAGAGAGAGAGAGAGAGAGAGAGAGAGAGAGAGAGAGAGAGAGAGAGAGAGAGAGAATGAGGGGGGGGATAGAGGGAGAGAGAGTTGATCACTGTCCGCAGTGCAGGGAGACACCTGCTGCCCTCCTCCTCCTCCTCCTACTCCTCCTCCTCCTCCTCCTCCTCCTCCCCTCCTCTCCTCTCCTCATCCTCTCCCTCTCCTGACACGGCACGGCCACAGGAATATTGATCTGATGCTAAGTATTCATACTGTGTCTCCTATTCACACTGTATAATGTAGTAGGCCACTGCCGGATATACTTGTTCTACTGTACTCGGAAATAATGTGTTTGCGGTGTGTGTGTGTGTGTGTGTGTGTGTGTGTGTGTGTGTGTGTGTGTGTGTGTGTGTGTGTGTGATGCTCATAATGCAAAGTAGTAGATTTATTTATACTCTTCACTGTGTCCAGCTTGATAACAGTCATTTATAGTCTCTTCACTGTGTCCAGCTTGATAACAGTCATTTATAGTCTCTTCACTGTGTCCATCTTGATAACAGTCATTTATAGTCTCTTCACTGTGTCCAGCTTGATAACAGTCATTTATAGTCTCTTCACTCTGTCCAGCTTGACAACAGTCATTTATAGTCTATTCACTCTGTCCAGCTTGACAACAGTCATTTATAGTCTATTCACGCTGTCCAGCTTGATAACAGTCATTTATAATCTCTTCACTGTGTCCAGCTTGACAACAGTCATTTATAATCTCTTCACTGTGTCCAGCTTGATAACAGTCATTTATAGTCTATTCACTGTGTCCAGCTTGACAACAGTCATTTATAGTCTATTCCCTCTGTCCAGCTTGATAACAGTCATTTATAGTCTCTTCACTGTGTCCAGCTTGATAACAGTAATCGAAACTAAAGCTACACAGTCAGGGAGCATAAACTATTCTAAAAGTGATGGACACATTTTGAGTGCGGTAAAGACCGAACGCGGCCCGTGGGGAAAATAAGTTTGCCACCCCTTCCTATTCCCCCCCACTTCCCTCAACCCCTCTGACTTTGAAGCGCTCCAAACAGACAAGTTCCAATGTCCATACTAGCACACTACATAGAATGCATGCCTATTGCTTCATTGTTCATACTCAGTGACATGCTAGTGTGGACATTGGGACAAACCCTAGTCTGTTTCCATCTTGACTGAACTGACATGAGGTCAATTGTTTTGGCATAATAGATCATTGATTGCTGTCGATGTAAACTGAACCAGAGAACTTGTTCCCCAAACCCCAAAATGTTATCCATTAATCCATTTTAGGACTGTAGAGTTCACCACATCAGAGAGAGCAGCCCAACGATCCCAGTCATCATAATCTCCTCTGACTCCAGTGAACAACACAAAAACAATGCGCAGCGAATCTCCCCAGCAGGTAAAAGGGTCCCGCGTCTAAATCTGACTACCGGATTTAGACTGGTTAGAACTTAGAACAAAGTAGCCTAAGGGTTAGTTTTGCCATGTAGAGTGTATTGTCTGGTTCAGAGTAGTCTATACTCTGAACCAGATAATACAGACTCAAAATAAGGTGTGGTTCACGATAACTCACACAGTGTTCACAGTAATGGCTTGAGATGTGAGCAGGTGTGGTTCACGATAACTCACACAGTGTTCACAGTAATGGCTTGAGATGTGAGCAGGTGTGGTTCACGATAACTCACACAGTGTTCACAGTAATGACTTGAGATGTGAGCAGGTGTGGTTCACGATAACTCACACAGTGTTCACAGTAATGGCTTGAGATGTGAGCAGGTCTTATTTTCCAATACTGCTGCATCAATCTCCTTAGACACAGCAGAACAGTCATTTATCTGTCTATGGACACTGTGTGCTTGGGTAGAAACTGAAAAAATAGACATGCACATACACCCACACAAACACACAAACTCGCTCTATACCCGGACCCAGTTGTGTCACACTGGGAACCACAGGACGTCCCAGTCAATAAGGTAAGCACACCATGTACTGGAACACCAGTTAGTCCCCCAACACACCATGTACTGGAACACCAGTTAGTCCCCCAACAAACCATGTACTGGAACACCAGTTACTCCCCCAACACACCATGTACTGGAACACCAGTTAGTCCCCCAACACACCATGTACTGGAACACCAGTTACTCCCCCAACACACCATGTACTGGAACACCAGTTACTCCCCCAACACACCATGTACTGGAACACCAGTTAGTCCCCCAACACACCATGTACTGGAACACCAGTTAGTCCCCCAACACACCATGTACTGGAACACCAGTTAGTCCCCCAACACACCATGTACTGGAACACCAGTTAGTCCCCCAACACACCATGTACTGGAACACCAGTTAGTCCCCCCAACACACCATGTACTGGAACACCAGTTAGTCCCCCAACACACCATGTACTGGAACACCAGTTAGTCCCCCAACACACCATGTACTGGAACACCAGTTTCTCCCCCAACACACCATGTACTGGAACACCAGTTAGTCCCCCAACACACCATGTACTGGAACACCAGTTAGTCCCCCAACACACCATGTACTGGAACACCAGTTAGTCCCCCAACACACCATGTACTGGAACACCAGTTACTCCCCCAACACACCATGTACTGGAACACCAGTTACTCCCCCAACACACCATGTACTGGAACAGCAGTTACTCCCCCAACACACCATGTACTGGAACACCAGTTAGTCCCCCAACACACCATGTACTGGAACACCAGTTACTCCCCCAACACACCATGTACTGGAACACCAGTTAGTCCCCCAACACACCATGTACTGGAACACCAGTTAGTCCCCCCAACACACCATGTACTGGAACACCAGTTACTCCCCCAACACACCATGTACTGGAACACCAGTTAGTCCCCCAACACACCATGTACTGGAACACCAGTTACTCCCCCAACACACCATGTACTGGAACAGCAGTTACTCCCCCAACACACCATGTACTGGAACAGCAGTTACTCCCCCAACACACCATGTACTGGAACACCAGTTACTCCCCCAACACACCATGTACTGGAACAGCAGTTACTCCCCCAACACACCATGTACTGGAACACCAGTTACTCCCCCAACACACCATGTACTGGAACACCAGTTACTCCCCCAACACACCATGTACTGGAACACCAGTTAGTCCCCCAACACACACACTGGTGCCTATCCCTCCCTGTCCTCCTGCCCCACACAAACACACCTGCATGTCTGCCACCCCACACACACCTGCATGTCTGCCACACACACACCTGCATGTCTGCCCCCTAGGGATGTATAGTGGTATAAAGATGTAAACTACTATAAGAGGGGATGTGTGTGTATATATATATATATATATATATGCTACACAGAGACAACGCATCTATGCTGCGATCAGCCTGGCGTGTAGGGTAGAAAGGTACTGCGTAGACTTACTGGCACCGCACCAGGACTACATCACAGGTAGGGATTGGTGCAAGGAGAGGACGTCCAGGGAGGATGCCTGTCCATGGGCAGAGATGGGTGCCTTTCTGAGCATGGATGTGGGGAGGGTAGAACATTTTTAGTTGGTGGTGAACTTCTGATTCTTTTGAATGGTGGTGCTATTGGTTGGAGAGATGGCAGCTGAAGAATGGGTATTCCTCATCCTTTAGCTGTGGTCACAGTAAGCAGTGGATGTGGTGGTGTAGATGGTGGTAGGGTAGATGGTGGTGGTGGTGGTGTAGATGGTGGTGGTGTAGATGGTGGTGGTGTAGATGGTGGTGGTGTAGATGGTGGTAGGGTAGATGGTGGTGGTGGTGGTGGTGTAGATGGTGGTGGTGTAGATGGTGGTGGTAGGGTAGATGGTGGTGGTGGTGGTAGGGTAGATGGTGGTGGTGGTGTAGATGGTGGTGGTGGTGTAGATGGTGGTGGTGGTGTAGATGGTGGTGTAGATGGAGGTGGTGTAGATGGTGGTGGTGGTGTAGATGGTGGTGTAGATGGAGGTGGTGTAGATGGTGGTGGTGGTGGTGGTGTAGATGGTGGTGGTGGTGTAGATGGTGGTGGTGGTGTAGATGGTGGTGGTGGTGTAGATGGTGGTGTAGATGGAGGTGGTGTAGATGGTGGTGGTGGTGTAGATGGTGGTGTAGATGGTGGTGGTGGTGTAGATGGTGGTGGTGGTGTAGATGGTGGTGTAGATGGAGGTGGTGTAGATGGAGGTGGTGTAGATGGTGGTGGTGGTGTAGATGGTGGTGGTGGTGTAGATGGTGGTGGTGGTGTAGATGGTGGTGTAGATGGTGGTGTAGATGGTGGTGGTGGTGTAGATGGTGGTGTAGATGGAGGTGGTGTAGATGGTGGTGGTGGTGTAGATGGTGGTGGTGGTGGTGTAGATGGTGGTGGTGGTGTAGATGGTGGTGGTGGTGGTGTAGATGGTGGTGCAGATGGTGGTGTAGATGGTGGTGGTGGTGTAGATGGTGGTGGTGGTGGTGGTGGTGGTGTAGATGGTGGTGGTGGTGGTTCAAAAGAGACATGATAGGGAGATGGAGAATGGGTCCTCACACCTGGGTGGAGTTGGTTAGCTTGGTTTCAGATATGAAAGATGGGTGGAATGATGGAAGATGGGTATTCCTCCTCATACCTTGATGATGCGGTTGATGATGATGGTGGGGTGAGAAGGTATGTGACTATGTGGAAGGTAATAGTCAGGAGGTGTTGGATGTGAGAATGGGCAGGTGAAGGCAAAGCATTATGGGTGCCGAGCTGTCTATCCCTCGTACCTTGCGTTTGCGCTCAGCCCGTTCCCGGGAACGTATCCTCCTCTGACGGGCTTTCTCCAGAGCCTTCAGGTCAGGACCCTGCTGCTCCACCAGCTCCACCCTGGCCTTCTTAATGTGGGCCGCGGCGTGCGCCATGGCTGAGTGCTACCTTCTATTACAGCAATTCCAGAAAAATCTCCCCAAACCTCCTTTAAAATTCCCCCAAAGACTCCCAGAGTCCCAAAGAGCAGCAACGGCAGCGAAGGGTTAAAATAAATAGATTCCCAGCGGGTGACTTTCCGCCGAGAGCAGGTAGACGTTTGAGCCGAGCCGTCCGCTCCCACAACTCTGCGGGAAAGCAGAGGAGGAGGACGGAAAGAAGAGAGAGAAAGAGAGAGAGGTGTAGCCACTAGTCGTCTATGCCTCCAGCTACCACCACCACATATGAACTGCTCTTGCTCTACATACAGAGCCCCACTCCCTGGAACTCTGCATCTGATGTTTGGAGTGTGTGTGTGTGGATAGAGAGAGGGAGAGAGAGTGATAGAGCGAGAGAGAGGGAGAGAGAGGGAGAGAGAGAGAGAGAGAGAGAGAGGAGGGGGCAGGTCTGATACACGCCACCAGAGGTAAGCTGAGAGAGAGAGAGAGAGAGAGAGAGAGAGAGAGAGAGAGAGAGAGTTAGAGAGAGAGAGAGAGAGAGAGAGAGAGAGAGAGAGAGAGAGAGAGAGAGAGAGGGAGAGAGAGTGAGAGAGTGAGAGAGAGGGGGCAGGTCTGATACACGCCACCAGAGGTAAGCTGAGAGAGAGAGAGAGAGAGGGTGGAGAGAGGAGAGAGAGAGAGAGAGAGAGAGAGAGAGAGAGCGAGAGAGAGAGAGAGAGAGAGAGAGAGAGAGAGACAGAGAGACAGAGAGAGAGAGAGAGAGAGAGAGAGAGAGAGAGAGAGAGAGAGAGAGAGACAGAGAGACAGAGAGAGAGAGAGAGAGTTAGAGATCCAGCTGCTGTGGGAATCTTCAGGTTTAGTATCTGTCTGTCAGTTATCCCAAATACAAGACTTCCCCACTAATCACGTAATGGGGGTAGAAAGAGGTGAGGGAGGGGGATACGGTGGCTGAGAACACTGCTTACATTTGGTTGGAAGGAGCCATGTGCGCCGAACCGACGGGGACACAGAGGAGATACAGGAAATCTCCCTTAAATACCTTACTCTTCCCCCCTTACAATGGAGTAAAATGGTACAGTCTGCTGCTGCAGATTTCACAGCTCGAGCACACATACACATAGGGCGGCAGGTAGCTTAGTGGGTAAGAGCGTTGTGCCAGTAACCGAAAGGTCACTGGTTCTAATCCCCGAGCCGACTAGGTGAAAAATCTGTCGATGTGCCCTTAAGCAAGGCACTTAACCCTAATTGCTCATGTAAGTCGCTCTGGATAAGAGCGTCTGCTAAATGACTAAAATGTAAATGTAATTCATTCCTTACTGTACACAAACACTTCTTTGCCTAGAGCCATGAAACAAATAAAGGAGTGTATAAAATCTAAGAATAGCATGAAAGCACCAGCATTACGATTCCACAGCCAAACAGGAAAATAGTAATATATTTCAAGCGGTGTGTGTGGGATTAAAAACTAAACGCGGCATTATTATTCGATGCGTATGTACTGTACAGTTACATGTGGTTAAAAAATGTTTGTATATCCACATGCTTGGAGTATAGAGAGGCATGTGAGTGTGTGTTGGCTGGAGAGGAGACGCAGCACTGGTGATGGCCATAGTGTGCCTGCCACCTAGCACTGGCATCAACTCCTACATCCTACACCCTCACACCCAACCAGTGTTGGGGAAGCTACTCTGAAAATATAGTTTACCAAGCTACCAATTACTCACCACCGGAAGAAGTTACGCTAAACTAAAGCTACCCTTAAGAAAAATACAGTAACTAAAGTTACTTTGAAAAGGTAGTTCACTACATTCAAACTACTTCATGGAAAATTATCATATGTAAATCTGAAATTTCATAGAATTCAAATTGCCAAAACAGATTACTCTGGAGTCAGATGTTAACAGAATGTGTAATTTAGCCTATTAAACACAACAAAATATGTTTGAAGTGAGAATTAGGTAGGTCCGATGCCAAAAAATTATGGAAATTGTGTGCAGCAGTGTGTAGTTCCAGCAGTTAGCTACACCACTACAAGTAATAACTACTGAAAATAGTTCAACTACCACTACATGCAGTTCACTACTCCCCAACACTGCACCCAACACAGCTTACTAAGAGAGAGAGAGAGAGAGAGAGAGAGAGAGAGAGAGAGAGAGAGAGGCATAGGTTGAATGTGACCAGAGGACATAAAACGAGAGGGAAGGAAGAAGAGATGGAGAGATATATAGAAAAGAAAGAAGAAATGGGGTGGAGAGGGAGAGGGAGAGAGAGAGAGGAATATGAAAGGGGGTGGAGAGGGAGATAGAGAGAGGAATATGGAAGGGGTGGAGAGGGAGAGAGAGAGATGAATATGAAGGGTGGAGAGGGAGAGAGAGAGTAATATGAAAGGGTGGAGAGGGAGAGAGAGAGGAATATGGAAGGGTGGAGAGGGAGAGAGAGAGAGGAATATGGAAGTGTGTGGAGAGGGAGAGAGAGAGAGGAATATGAAGGGTGGAGAGGGAGATAGAGAGAGGAATATGGAAGGGTGGAGATGGAGAGAGAGAGAGGAATATGGAAGTGTGTGGAGAGGGAGAGAGAGAGGAATATGGAAGTGGGTGGAGAGGGAGAGAGAGAGGAATATGGAAGGGTGGAGAGGGAGAGAGAGAGAGGAATATGGAAGTGTGTGGAGAGGGAGAGAGAGAGAGGAATATGAAGGGTGGAGAGGGAGATAGAGAGAGGAATATGGAAGGGTGGAGATGGAGAGAGAGAGAGGGAATATGGAAGTGTGTGGAGAGGGAGAGAGAGAGGAATATGGAAGTGGGTGGAGAGGGAGAGAGAGAGGAATATGGAAGGGTAGAGAGGGAGATTGATAAGGATGAAGAAGAGAAAGACAGAGAGGAAGAAAGAGGAATGGACACACCCTCCTCACCCCTATTCAGTCTCATTGTATTCAGACACCCTTCCTCACCCCTATTCAGTCTCATTGTATTCAGACACCCTTCCTCACCCCCTATTCAGTCTCATTGTCTTCAGTGACAGTCCATGTGATAAATCAGTCTAGTTTCTCCTCTCCAGCTGAGCGGCAGGGGCACTGATATCTACATTAATATCAATAATGTCATGTGACCATCGAACAAGACCGACTAAAGGAGGAGGAGCAAGAGTTCATCATGCAAATATCATTAGAATCATGGGAATGTCAAAAGCCTTATTAGAAACGGCTGCACTCCCACACATTCAGAGAATATACTTCTGTATTCACACCATAACACCACCATCTAAATACAGAAGGACTGGAATAAGTAGAGGACATCAACTGATGTGTTAGTACAATCCATTGATATAGAGATCTGTGATTTCTACTTCCATAGCCAACTATGTCCTCTTACATTATAATCACCTCAGCTACTCTAGTATGCAGCTAGCATTTCAAATGCCACTGTTAGGAACAGAACAGTGAGTGCAATATTAGTTCTTACAGAGAGAGAATCCTTCTGGGTAGCACCGATGTAGCATTCACGGCATGTGGTCCTTTGTAGCTCAGTTAGTAAGGCTGTAATGCCAGGGTAGTGGGTTCGATTCCCAGGACCACCCACGCGCAAAATGTATGCAAGCATGACTGTAAGTCGCTTTGGATAAAAGCGTCTGCTAAATGGCATAAATAGAGAGAGAAATGTACTGCAGCTTAACATGAATCAAAACATTACTAAATCTTACATAAGCTAGCATTCATCTAAGGTTTTGTTATGAAATATGACAGTATAGACTCTCCTTTCCGACAGTGAATGTTGGCAGCTTAATTTCAGCACCACAGACATGGTTTTGTATTGTATCCTACTGACTTGAACATGACCCCACACTTAAATGTAAAATCTTGTGTGGATTTGAATGTGAAGTCCTGTCCATGGTGCTGAAAGCAATGCTGGCAAAGAGAGCAATGGGGATTAGATCAGTTCACTGGCAACTTCACATTGTAGTACAATAGAATAGAGCACCATTTGACCCTCTTAAAACATACACAGATGGCATACTTATTTATTTTACCCTTATTTTAACAGGTAAGTTGACTGAGAACATATTCTCTTTTACAGCAACGACCTGGGGAAGAGTTACAGGGAAGAGGAGAGGGGATGAATGAGCCAATTGGAAGCTGGGGATGATTAGGTGGCCATGATGGAATTTAGCCAGGACACCGGGGTTAACACCCCTTCTCTTACGATAAGTGCCGATAAGGGATCTTTAGTGACCACAGAGAGTCAGCACACCCGTTTTAACGTCCCATCCAAAACACATACAGAAGGACCCCTCTCTCACCCAGTCCTTCCTATTTGGAATAATAATAATATGCCATTTAGCAGACACTTTTGTCCAAAGCAACTTACAGTCATGTGTGCATACATTTTTACGTATGGGTGGTCCCGGGGATCGAACGCACTACCCTGGCGTTACAAGCACCATGCTCTACCAATTGAGCTACAGAGGAATCGCATTCTTTGAACCAAGGAGCACCTAATCATTGACCCACTCACCAAGGAGCGAGAACATCACCTGCTCTGCATTGTCTAACAACCCACATAACACTACACCTCCACCTTTCACCATTTCCAGCGCAATATGTTGACGTTAAACTGTGGCTGTGTTTACACATCCTCTCCCATGCACTCCTCCTACAGTTCCTGCTGCTATACCATGGCGCCACCTGGTGGCGAATTCAATATTACACCAATTTAATCCAAAAGGATGACAGCTCTTTCTGAGTAGTTGCATGTGGATTGGAGAAGCACCTCTCTCATCTCATTGCATGTCCTCAGGATATGTATATAAATTACATGATGTATGTATGGAGTATATGCCACTTTATTCTGGTGGTAGACAGGATTGTGTTTCGATGTAGATTTCTAGGGACTTGCAGCCGAGGCACTTGTGCTGACTAGGAGCTCCTGCCCCAGGGGGTCTTTCGAGCGTAGATTACCATGGTATTACCATGTTGAAGACAGTATCCTGGCTCTCAGTAATGGGCATGTAATCATATATTTCACAGATGTGATGTTGCATGTAACCGGGTAGCTATTGAATATGCAGGAAGAAGCATCCCACTGGGCACAGACATCAATTCAACGTCTATTCCATGTTGGTTCAACGTCAATTCAGTGTCTGAGGAGCAAGCAAAGATTAGGTGGTGTGGTGTGGTGAGTGAGTGTGTGTGTGTGTGTGTGTGTGTGTGTGTGTGTGTGTGTGTGTGTGTGTGTGTGTGTGTGTGTGTGTGTGTGTGTGTGTGTGTGTGTGTGTGTGTGTGTGTGTGTGTGCACAGGCATGAAACGACGACATCAGAGAAGCAGTGTTTGTTGTGTGGGGGATCAAGGGAGAGGGAGAGGGAGAGGGAGAGGGAGAGGGAGAGGGAGAGGGAGAGTCTCCACTATTTACATATCAGTAATCTGTAAGCTAGTGGTCTATGCTCACAGTGATTAGAAAGACCCAGCATCAGCCTCTAGGTTTCTGCTATATATTCCTTATTGTCACACATCTCTATTGCATATGCACTAAAACCACACACACACACACACACACACACACACACACACACACACACAAAACACTCTCCATTTAGACATTTGATTTGATAGACATTGATTGACAGGTAGCATTGATCCACCCTTGGTGGTGACCCTGACTGTGATCTGACCTCCGACCCCTGACCCCAGGAACTAGGTGGGGTAGACAAAAAGGGTTAGGTCAGAGAGGAGGCAGGGGGCATGGAGGAAAGAGGATTAGGGCTAAGGTAAGGAAAAACGGCTCCAAGAACTAGAATACCTGTATTGTGTTTCTAGAATACCTGTATTGTGTTTCTAGAATACCTGTATTGTGTTTCTAGAATACCTGTATTGTACCTGTATCTAGAATACCTCCATACGGCGCCTCCGACCACATTTTCGTATCAAGCATAAATTGTCTCTTAGACAGCACCAAACAGACACAACAGACTGACAATACAACATCTTCTTGCAAAACAATAAAGTCCTATGCTTAGCCTTAATCTCTCCCTCCCCGTCCCACTCCCATTTTGCTTATCGTAAATATTTCACTAAGCCATTTCATAGAGAGGAATAGTAATGTCGTCTTTTTGTAGGCACTAACTCTGCCATGGTTCGTTGGACAAATGAATTGAGTTTTTGTAGGGTTTTTGGATAAATGCCGAAAATATGGTTTGTGGTAAACACAGGCTTATACGTTTTGTTCGATGAGATAATCTTCATCAGCTAATGTCACTTTTTGTGAATGTTGAATAATTTATGTAATGATAAAAAACACATAAAGCACACAAAGGCTTCATAATTCATAAAGGTCATGTTAACTGACTGATATTATCTCATAGAACAAAACCTATAAGATCTCCTAAGCCTGTGTTAACCTCAGAACTTATTTTCGGTGTTTATCCCAAAACCCTATTTATTCCCCATTAATTTTCCCAACAGAAATGGCTGAACGAACGAGAGGTAACTAACATCCGGGTTTTAGGACTCCAAGCTGGACGAGCTCTATTAAGTCCTTGTTTTGTTGACATCAGCCTGATCCCTGTCTCTCTTATCAGCACAAAGAACATCATATGTACCAGCGACACAGTCCTTTAAGGCCATCATATTGCCCACATCCTCCTCCCTCCTCCTCCTCCTCCTCCTCCTCCTCCTCCTTCTCCTCCCTCCATCTGTCCAAAAGCCTCCCAGAGGAGGGCCAGTAGTTTTATTAACACATTTCACTTCTGAATCTTTTTTCACTATTGGTATCCGTTTTTGTGAGACTAAAATAAAAAGTACCAATAGTTGACTTTCTCTTTGAATGTCACAATAATATTTGTTAATTAGCTAGCTACAGTCGTGGTCAAAAGTTTTGAGAATGACACAAGTATTGGTCTTCACAAAGTTCGCTGCTTCAGTGTTATGAGATATTTTTGTCAGATGTTACTATGGTATACTGAAGTATAATTACATGCATTCCATAAGTGTCAAAGGCTTTTATTGACAATTACATTAAGTTTATGCAAAGAGTCAATATTTGCAGTGTTGACCCTTCTTTTTCAAGACCTCTGCAATCCGCCCTGGCATGCTGTCAATTAACTTCTGGGCCACATCCTGACTGATGGCAGCCCATTCTTGCATAATCAATGCTTGGAGTTGTCAGAATTTGTGGGTTTTTGTTGTCCACCCGCCTCTTGAGGATCGGGGAGTTTGGGGAGTTTCCTGGCCATGGACCCAAAATGTTGATGTTTTGTTCCCCGAGCCACTTAGATATCACTTTTGCCTTATGGCAAGGTGCTCCATCATGCTGGAAAAGGCATTGGTCATCACCAAACTGTTCTTGGATGGTTGGGAGGAGTTGCTCTCGGAGGATGTGTTGGTACCATTCTTTATTCATGGCTGTGTTGTTAGGCAAAATTGTGAGTGAGCCCACTCCCTTGGCTGAGAAGCAACCCCACACATGAATGTTCTCAGGATGCTTTACTGTTGGCATGACACAGGACTGATGGTAGCGCTCACCTTGTCTTCTCCGGACAAGGTGTTTTTCCGGATGCCCCAAACAATCGGAAAGGGGATTCATCAGAGAAAATGACTTTACCCCAGTCCTCAGCAGTCCAATCCCTGTACCTTTTGCAGAATAGCAGTCTGTCCCTGATGTGGTTCCTGGAGAGAAGTGGCTTCTTTGCTGCCCTTCTTGACACCAAGCCATCCTCCAAAAGTCTTTGCCTCACTATGCGTGCAGATGCACTCGCACCTGCCTGCTGTCATTCCTGAGCAAGCTCTGCACTGGTGGTGCCCCGATCCTGCAGCTGAATCAACTTTAGGAGACGGTCCTGGCGCTTGCTGGACTTTCTTGGGCGCCCTGACGCCTTCTTCACAACAATTGAACCTCTCTCCTTGAAGTTCTTGATGATCCGATAAATGGTTGATTTAGGTGCAATCTTACTAGCAGCAATATCCTTGCCTGTGAAGCCCTTTTTGTGCAAAGCAATGATGATGGCACGTGTTTCCTTGCAGGTAACCATGGTTAACAGAGGAAGAACAATGATTTCAAGCACCACCCTCCTTTTAAAGATTCCAGTCTGTTATTCTAACTCAATCAGCATGACAGAGTGATCTCCAGCCTTGTCCTCATCAACACTCTCACCTGTGTTAACGAGAGAATCACTGACATAATGGCAGCTGGTCCTTTTGTGGCAGGGCTGAAATGCAGTGGAAATGTTTTTTGGGGGATTAAGTTCATTTTCATGGCAAAGAGGGACTTTGCAAATAATTGCAATTCATCTGATCACTCTTCATGACATTCTGGAGTATATGCAAATTGGCATTATCAAAACTGAGGCAGCAGACTTTATGAAAATTAGTATTTGTGTCATTCTCAAAACTTTTGACCACGACTGTAGACTGTTTATTTTTTTGCGTAGGAGGAAAACTGGATTTACTGTGTGAGTTGGCCAAACTAACGTGGAGGGGAGAGGAGGGCAGTGTGTGGATTAGGCCTGAGCACCATCTGGATGCCCTGACACACACAGAGCAGCACAGCCCTTCAACTTCACTCCACAGTCTATAGCCTACAGCTGGTCCTTCAAGAACTAGTCTGTATTCTTAAATAGGGGAGGGGGGTGGTATTGGGACAATTGGTTGCCATTGTACAAAATACAAGGTAGTGAGACTTGCCCACTGAAAGACAGACAGATAGGTAGACTAAAGTAAAGACAGACAGACAGACAGACAGACAGACAGACAGACAGACAGACAGAACTAAAGACAGACAGACTGAAGTAAAGACAGACAGAAGTAAAGACAGACAAAGAGACAGACAGACAGACAGACAGACAGACAGACAGACAGATACAGGCAGACAGAGAGAAAACAGAGACACAAAGACCTCCCTGAAAAGATACAGTCAGACAGACAGACAGACAGACAGACAGACAGACAGACAGACAGACAGACAGACAGACAGACAGACAGACAGACAGACAGATAGATAGACAGACACAGACAAAGACACAGACATAGACAGGCACACAGTCAGGTGGTAGTCCTGAGAGCATCTCTGCTCCTGTAGAGGAGTGCATTGTACAGACAAAGAGGCACCACAGACACAGACAGAGCCACACCCTCAACCTCTCTCTCTGTTGCTATGAGAACACCACTGTATCACATCACATTAACCACTATAAAGCCACAGCTTGCTCCTATACAAACTCCTGTTATTATGTACACTGTAGTGTGTATACAGACACAATAGGAGTGCTGTTGAGTAATGGTCTCCACTCTCTGGTAATGTGATGTAATGTGGTGTAATGTGATGTATTGTGATGTATTGTGATGTATTGTGATGAAATGTGATGTATTGTGATGTATTGTGATGTAATGTGATGTAATGTGATGTATTGTGATGTATTGTGATGTGATTACTGTGATGTAATGTCATGTATTGTGATGTAATGTGATGTATTGTGATGTAATGTGATGTATTGTGATGTATTGTGATGTATTGTGATGTGATTACTGTGATGTAATGTCATGTATTGTGATGTAATGTGATGTATTGTGATGTAATGTGATGTATTGTGATGTATTGTTTATGGGAGATAGGCCAGTCCCTCCCTGGTTGTAGCTATGCAGGTCCCCAGGCACAATCTATCCCAGCCTATCACCTTTGAACCTCTAGGTGGGGGAATATTAAGTGGAGGTGCGTCCGTGTGTATGTGGGTGTGCGTGTGTAGATGGGGTGAGGGTGGGGTTTTAATGTATTGCCATCCTCTGAACCATGATGGGAAAGAAATGACAGAGGTGTGGTTGAAATGTAATGGCTGTCACTGTGGTTGAAATGTAATGGCTGTGACTGTTAGATTAATATGTTACTGGTGCCTTAAAACAACAATTGACCAATTTAGGAAATTTGCCATCCACACACTGGGCTAAAGTTGTATGAGAGAGAGAGAGAGAGAGAGAGAGAGAGAGAGAGAGAGAGAGAGAGAGAGAGAGAGAGAGAGAGAGAGAGGAGAGAGAGAGAGAGAGAGAGAGAGAGAGAGAGAGAGAGGAGAGAGAGAGAGAGAGAGAGAGAGAGAGAGAGAGAGAGAGAGAGAGAGAGAGAGAGAGAGAGAGAGCGAGAGAGAGAGAGAGAGAGAGAGAGAGAGAGAGAGAGAGAGAGAGAGAGAGAGAGAGAGAGAGAGAGAGAGAGAGAGAGAGAGAGAGAGAGAGAGAGAGAGATCCACTATTTACATATCAGTAATCTGCAAGCTAGTGGTCTAGTCTGTGATGACCATGGATTTCACATGTAATTGCAATATCACAGTAAATGTGGTAAGAATAAAAAAAATATGGTGAAATTGATAAACCACCGCAATGCTATACAGATGCTCTCTCACATTTTCAAAACGATGTATCATTGTTCAACAAGTCTATATGTTTCACATACAATGGAAGTGGTCCCCAACTAGAGGGAACGTCAGCGTCTTGACTCCTAATGTGAGGGTCAACACCAAAACACCAGGGAGGCAAAAAGAGACCCTCCCCTCCCCTGTCACTATTCCCCGGGTCGTTGTTGTAAACGACAATGTGTCCTCAGTCAACTTACCTGGTAAAATAAAGAATCGAAGCTGCCTCCACCTTATGGTGTTGTGTCATAAAGGAAGCGCACACACACACAGCTGTTCTTAAACCCTGTCTGGAGTTCTGCTCTCTGCCTCTCCATCACCCTGGTAACCCATTGCTTAGCAACAAGGCCGAGGCGGGGGGGTGGGGCGTGGGGGAGTGGTAAATTCCACTTCTCTGTGTGTGATGGGCCGTCCCCCGGGTTTCATTAGGCCAACCTGAGCCTTCCCAGGCCTGAATGAGAACACATACAAACTGTACAGAAACACACACCTCCTGGATGATCCATAACGCAGATCCACGATAGCATCTGAACCGAGATAAGTGGATATGTGTGTGTGTGTGTGTGTGTGTGTGTGCGCGCGTGCGCGCCAGGCTACAAACTCCTGTCTCACAGTTTACCATTAAACCTCCTTAAACAAAGCCCTATGAGATAGACACAGAGAGAGATGGAGAGAGATGGAGAGAGATGGAGAGAGATGGGGAGAGATGGAGAGAGATGGAGAGAGATGGGGCAGGATGGAGAGAGATGGGGAGAGATGGAGAGAGATGGAGAGAGCTGGAGAGAGATGGGGAGAGATGGAGAGAGATGGGGAGAGATGGAGAGAGATGGGGAGAGATGGAGAGAGATGGAGAGAGATGGAGAGAGATGGATGGCGAAAAGAAACAGGGATGATGTCATCAGTGCTCCACCCAAATGAGCCGTCAAAGATTTCCCTCCGAGGGCCATGATGACATCACGCATCCCCATTCCCCTCAGAGTTCAACTTACTACTCATCTTCACACCCCTAACGACCACAGGAGGTTGGTGGCACCTTAATTGGGGAGGACGGGCTCGTGGTAATGGCTGGAGTGGAATAAGTGGAATGGTATCAAATACACCAAACACATGGTTTCTATGTGTTTTATGCCATTCCATTTGCTCCGTTCCAGACAGTATTATGAGCCGTCCTCCCCTTAGCAGCCTCCACTGCTAAGGACACACACACACACACACAAACACGCACGCACCCAGATTTTCCACACTAACGTGCTTCAATTCTGTCTCTGCTGGCATTTAACACCACCAGTCACTGTTTAGAGAATTAAAACACTTCACACCAACCACAACAGAAGCACTTTTCCCAATTACACACATCTACCTCTAGGTGGGGTCCTTACCTACACACATCTACCTCTAGGTGGGGCTCTTACCTACATAGGAGTGACTTCGATATAGCATATCAACCACAGGAGAATGACTCACACATACTATGAAGTACTTCTACATGCACACTCTCTCCTGGATGTTTAGGCCTGATGAGGTATTAATATCCTGCTGCTGTTGCACAATGCAGTGCACACACATCAATACAGACACAGACTCAAAACAACACAAATAAATCAATGTACAGTAAGCTATAGGCTAGCATCTGCTGACCTGCTACTGTAGCTAATGCTAGCGCCTTAGCATTGTCTCAGTAGAAAGAGTAGCTTACTGACGTTGTTTCTGGATATAATGACCCTCAGTGATTATAATCCACACTGAAGAGATATAACAGGGGGGGCTTCATTATGGTGGGATTAAAGATAAGCCTGTGATAAAGTAACACTGTCCCCCTGAGACACAGAGTGAGAGAGAGAGAGAGAGAGAGAGAGAGAGAGAGAGAGAGAGAGAGAGAGAGAGAGAGAGAGAGAGAGAGAGAGAGAGAGAGAGATACAGAGAGAGATAGACATCGAAAGAGAGAGAGAAAGAGAAAGAGAGAGAGACTGCGGTCGCTGTGCTTTTGGTTGTCAAGAAGTTTAATTAAGAAGGTCCTTAGAGAGAGAGAGAGAGAGAGAGAAAGAGAGAGAGAGAAAGAGAGAGAGAGAAAGAGGGAGAGAGAAAGAGAGAGAGAGAGAGAAAGAAAGAAAGAGAGCGAGTGAGAGAGAGAGAAAGAGAGAGCGCATTCAAGGCCCCTAAAGCACTCCCTCCCTGAAACAAAACAGCACATCACAGCTAAACTTGTTAGTGACCACTAAGCTAACTCATGATGCCACCCATTACTTACAGTTGCCTGAAGGTTCCATACAGAGCGCATACAGTCAGCTTAGGGTAGCTTAGCCTAGCGCTATGGGGTTATTAAGGGCTAAAGGCATACAGTTAGAAGACAGATGGAGGGTCTCGGGGAGGTTAGGACCGGCGTCTAACTAGACTACTCTACTTTAGCCTTACCTGGCCTGTGGCTCCCACCACCATGCCTGTGTTCATGGGTGCTCCAATGGGGTGGTCGCAGCTCCAACCCCCGGGGAATATCCAGAGGGTGTGAGGAGGGACAGCCAGACGGTCCGCGACCCAGGGGAGTGTGAGGGGGGCGGGGGAAGTGTGAGGGGGCAAGGGGAGTGTGTGAGGGGTGGGGGAGAGCTCTAGTATGCAGGACGGTGCGGTCGACTACTGTGAGTGGATTAGTGAGTACCGTGCTGGAGGTATTAGCAGACTGTGTTTGAGACACAAACACAGAGAAGATGTGTGTGTGTGTGTGTGTGTGTGTGTGTGTGTGTGTGTGTGTGTGTGTGCGTGCGCTCAGGGGGATTAGCTAGACAGAAATAGAAGAGTCGTCTCTGCTGACCTAGAATAAGACCTGACCGGTACCAAGGAGTGACACACACACACACACACACACATACAAACACACACATTCACACACACACAACCTGCTGCTTCGTCACCACTTCCACAGGACTAGGGGAGTCCCATACAGCCCCCCCCCACACACACTTCCTTGAACAGACAAAGACAGCAGCAGCTCTTGCAAAGTCAGGACAATAGTACTTAATAACTAAGTAATAAGACAATAGTACCTATTAACTAAGAAATAAGACAATAGTACCTATTAACTAAGTAATAGTACAATACACAGTAGATTCACTAATTACAGAGAACCCCCAAAGTGTCATCTTTTCCAAAGTATATGGAGAATTTACATTCCCTTTTCATATCTAGGGACAAATTATACTTGAGCCAACCTGTTAATCAGAAATGACAAGTCCTTTCCCTGTGGATTTATGTGGAGGAGGGATGTAGCTACACGTCTTATGTAGAGCAAATCCATACCTAAAGAGAGAACATCTGATACAGCGATTCATGATCTCAGATGCCAGTGTGTGTGTGTGTGTTGAAATTGCTGTTTAGCTGTGCATTTTTTTGTTGACCTCATGATTGTTTTCCAGCAGTGGTTCAACTGCCATTGGAAGACCATACCTATATCTGTACCAAGCCCTTGTAAGGACAGCATCTCATCTCATCTCATGGTATCTGCTATATCATGTCGCTACCATGCCACTGTGTTGAGCTTGTAGATCTCAATCTCAGGTCAATCTTAGAACGAGTAGCAACAGTACCTGGATATTTATGAACCACAAGTTAGTGGGACATCCACTACGGCATAGAGCATGTCCCATGACCAAGTAGAGAGAGAGAGGCTAGAGGCAGCTGGTGACATTAGAACCTCTCTCTGACTCACACACCCCCAGGTTCACTATATGCCCTACCAGACCTACCATAGACAACAAGCACATATAGTGTACAGAGACACATCACACAGCCAGCAGATAGGAATCATATTAGGGGGCTGTGTTCATTTGGCTTTGTGACCGGGCACAGGATCAATAAAGGCCTGACGGCCAATGGATATCATGGACCCAGCAACTCTGCTACGCAATAGGACTGGTGCCTGCACTCACGGTGTGACAGGGGTCATCCATTTACTATGGTAACAGGGTAAAGCTTTGAACTGGTATTTCTACTACTACTACTACCTCTTTCTCTCCCTGCATAATGTTTATTTTGAATGGAGTCATTTCTCTTGGTTAAGGCTGTAGTGCGACACACCATTGGGAAACAGACCAATCCCTCTGAAATGACATCGATCCCTGAGTTTAGGAGGTAAATGAGAGAATGAATATAGCCTACAGCTGGAAGCTGACATAGTTAGATTTTTTTTTTAAACTGTGGCCTTTCTTTCTCTGTCGCTCTATATCTATACACTAAATATACAAAAGTATGTGGACACCCCATCAAATTAGTGGATTCGACTATTTCAGCCACACCCGTTGCTGACAGGTGTATAATATTTACATTTAAGTCATTTAGCAGACGTTCTTATCCAGAGTGACTTACAGTTATGAGTGCATACATTATTATTTTTATTTTATTTTTTCACACCGGCCCCCCGTGGGAAACGAACCCACAACCCTGGCGTTGCAAACGCCATGCTCTACCAACTGAGCTACATCCCTGCCGGCCATTCCCTCCCCTATCCTGGACGAGCTGGGCCAATTGTGCGCGCCGCCCATGGGTCTCCGGTCGCGGCCGGCTACGACAGAGCCTGGATTCGAACCAGGATCTCTAGTGGCACAGCTAGCACTGCGATGCAGTGCCTTAGACCACTGCGCCACTCTGGAGTTAATATCAAGCACACAGCCATGCAATCTCCATAGACAAACATTGGCAGTAGAATGGCCTTACTGAAGAGCTCAGTGACTATAAGTGGTGTTAATGGGTTTCCATGGCCGAGCAACCGAACACAAGCCTAAGATCAATATGCGCAATGCCAAGCGTCGGCTGGAGTGGTGAAAGCACACCACAATTGGACTCTGGAGCAGTGGAAAAGCATTCTCTGGATTGATCAATCACGCTTCACCATCTGGCAGTCTGATGGACGAATCTGAGTTTGGCGGATGCCAGGAGAACACTACCTGCCCGAATGCATGGTGCCAACTTAAAGGGCTTAGTTCCAGTGAAGGGAAATCTTAACGCTACAGCATACAATGAATTCTGTGCTTCCAACTTTGTGGCAACAGTTTGGGGAAGGCCCTTTCCTGTTTCAGCATGACAATGCTCCCATGCACAAAGCGAGGTCCATACAGAAATGGTTTGTCGAGATAGGTGTGGAAGAACTTGACTGGCCTGCACAGAGCCCTGACCTCAACCCCATCGAACACCTTTGGGATGAATTGGTACGCCGACTGCGAGCCAGGCCTAATCACCCAACATCAGTGCCCGACCTCACTAATGCTCTTGTGGCTGAATGGAAGCAAGTCCCCGCAGCAATTTTCCAACATCTAGTGGAAAGCCTTCCCAGAAGAGTGGAGGCTGTTATAGCAGCAAAGGGGGGACCAACTCCATATTAATGCCCATGATTTTGGAATCAGATTTTCGAAGAGCAAGTGTCCACATACTTTTGGTCATATCGTGTATGTTTCACAAAGCGGGTAAGATAACAATTAATTTAATTAGGCTTTTTTTGTGTGTGACACACACACACACACACACAGATATATTAATGATATATACACAGTTGTATTATGCATACTGAGGCTTGTGAGATAATGGTGATAGCTATCCTAGCCACAAGACAAGATGAAACAGCACTGATAACCTTTATAGTGTAGTGTGGCTGGCCCTGGCATTCTCAGCTTCTACAGGGAACTCACACAGATGGCAACACTAGAGGTGTGAGAGAGCGAGAGAGAGAGAGAGAGAGAGAGAGAGAGAGAGAGAGAGAGAGAGAGAGAGAGAGAGAGAGAGAGAGAGAGAGAGAGAGAGAGAGAGAGAGAGAGAGAGAGAGAGAGAGAGAGAGAGAGAGAGAGAGAGAGAGAGAGAGAGAGAGAGAGAGAGAGAGAGAGAGAGAGAGAGAGAGAGAGAGAGAGAGAGAGACAGAGAGAGAGAGAAAGAGAGAGAGAGAGAGAGAGAGAGAGAGAGAGAGTGAGAGAGAGAGAGAAAGAGAGAGAGAGAAAGAGAGAGAGAGAGAGAGAGAGAGAGAGAGAGAGAGAGAGAGAGAGAGAGAGAGAGAGAGAGAGAGAGAGAGAGAGAGAGAGAGAGAGAGAGAGAGAGAGAGAGAGAGAGAGAGAGAGAGAGGTCACTCTGTAGCAGTTCTCTCCCAGTAAATACTCAGCACCAGGAGTTGTTCTGAAGGAGATGATTCTGCTGAGTGGTAGACAGATCATTTTACACTGCTCTCTCTTACTGTAACATAACATCAACAAGAGTTGATGATGTCCTGCAACAGAATCTGAACAACAACCTTTAAGATGGAGATGGGGAAATTTGAACGTTTATTGAATGAATATGAAATGAAAAACTTTATTGTCCATATATTTTCTGTAATTATCAACGTAATGTGGAAAGTTGGGAAGATAGTGACCTTTTCGATCACTGTCCTTTCTCATGACCTAACAAGCAAATGGAAACCAGGGCTGACAAAGATGAACGCGCTACAGGAGCAGAGTGACTTTCCTACAATGGACGCTGCTGTCACTGACCTTATGGTGACAGAGAACACAGAACTACGACACAGAAGCTCTACAAAGCCTCAACAGGCTGACCACACAGGGTGAGAATGGAGCTCTGTCCTACAGAGGGGTCTGGTTTAGGACAACACAGGGGGGGAGAGAGGACTCTGTCAGGGGGGAGAGACATGGAGAGAGCTGGCTCTGGTGGCCTGTGACTCATGGGACATCAGGACTGATAGAAAGGTCAGTGTGACACATTGGGGACAGAATGACATACAGGGGACATGGGGATATACTACATGGGACAGAGAGAACACATCCTCCATTGCTGACTTCATTAGTCCCTTTCAAAGTGCATCATGGACGAGGGGAAAAGAGAGAGGCTTCTTTTGGGGTGAAATACCTCACTAGAAGTCATTATTGAATCAATACTAGATGGATTGGTAAAGGTACACACAACCTACGGAAATATCATTATTATTACTTTAAAGCTCTTAAACATCCAAACCAGCTTCTCTCCTTTATCTTCTTTCTCTCTGTAATAAGCTACCGCAGTCAAATCAGGGCAATAACAGCAAATAACTCGGTGCAACGGCTGTCAGTCCTGATGTGATTGTTTATAGTCCAACCACCTCCAGCATCACCTCCAGCATCACCTCCAGCATCACCTCCATGTCCTGCTCTTGTGACTGACAGGCTGTCACCATCAAGAGACGTACGTCATGATCATCAAATCAATCCTAACTGACATCTTCCAATAAAAATGCATGGAAAATACACTTGCTACAATGAAGTTGGAGGGACGTTTTGAGAAAAAGTCCAGAAATAGTAACAAAAGGGGAAAATAGTGCAGTGCCCTCTACATCCCAACCGTTGTTCTAAAGCATAGAACTAAAATCAATTTAATAATGTTATATTTTTATCTATTTTTTCAAAAACCTCCTTTTTACCTCCGTCCATCCTGTCCCCTGTGAAAGGTCAAGCACGTGACGTGCGCTATCAGCAGAAACCCAGCCTGCGCCGGTTGGCACGGCAGCGGTAATAGCATAAATATTTACACCCTCTGTGGAACAAGGGTAACGGTGCTCCTCTGACATTTGCTTCCCTGACACCACCTGACCCGATTCCTCTTTCCTCTTCACTGCTTGTCAGACACTAATAGCAACCCCCAGTGACACACACACAGACACACACACACACACACACACACACACACACACACAGAAATGCGCATACATGTACATGCATGAATTATGGATAGAGCCATGGGGGGTTATTATTCAGCAGCCCCTGTGGCACTGGGGATGAGGAGAGGAGGGTGGGGGGTGAGGAGGCTGGGGGTGAGGGTGGAGGGTGGGGGGTGAGGAGAGGAGGGGTGGGGGATGAGGAGGCTGGGGGTGAGGGTGGAGGGTGGGGGGTGAGGAGAGGAGGGTGGGGGGATGAGGAGGCTGGGGTGAGGGTGGAGGGTGGGGGTGAGGAGGCTGGGGGTGAGGAGAGGAGGGTGGGGGGTGAGGAGAGGAGGGTGGGGGGGTGAGGGTGGAGGGTGGGGGGGTGAGGAGAGGAGGGTGGGGGTGAGGAGGCTGGGGATGAGGAGAGGAGGGTGGGGGTGAGGAGGCTGGGGATGAGGAGAGGAGGGTGGGGGGGTGAGGAGGCTGGGGGGTGAGGAGAGGAGGGTGGGGGTGAGGAGGCTGGGGATGAGGAGAGGAGGGTGGGGGTGAGGGAGGCTGGGGATGAGGAGAGGAGGGTGGGGGGGTGAGGAGGCTGGGGTGAGGAGAGGAGGGTGGGGGGTGAGGAGGCTGGGGATGAGGAGAGGAGGGTGGGGGGTGAGGAGGCTGGGGATGAGGAGAAGAGGGTGGGGGGTGAGGGAGGCTGGGGATGAGGAGAGGAGGGTGGGGGGTGAGGAGGCTGGGGGGTGAGGGGTGGAGGGTGGGGGGGGTGAGGAGAGGAGGGTGGGGGGTGAGGAGGCTGGGGGTGAGGGTGGAGGGTGGGGGATGAGGAGAGGAGGGTGGGGGGTGAGGGAGGCTGGGGGTGAGGGTGGAGGGTGGGGGGGTGAGGAGAGGAGGGTGGGGGGTGAGGAGCCTGGGGTGAGGGTGGAGGGTGGGGGGTGAGGAGAGGAGGGTGGGGGGTGAGGAGGCTGGGGGCGAGGGTGGTGAAGGAGTGGGAAAACAGGAGATTACGTGGAGATTTGATTAACATATTTTCAATTTAGACTCTTGATTGCCCCTCCTCGTTCCTTCTTCTCTACCCCTCCAATGGCTGTGTGATCAAGTCAGCGAGGACACATAGCCTACGAGCATCCTGTGTTCACAGAAACTCCATAATCTTCAGCCAGACCAGTAACAATACAAAGGCATAGACCACTTCAAGGAACAGGTGTTTCAAAGCAGTGAGGGTCATGTCAACGATACCTTCTGCATCATGGTGATCTCAAGACTGTCCCCCTGCCCTGCATAAGACTGTCCCCCTGCCCTCCACAAGACTGTCCCCCTGCCCTCCATAAGACTGTCCCCCTGCCCTGCATAAGACTGTCCCCCTGCCCTCCACAAGACTGTCCCCGTGCCTTCCACAAGACTGTCCCCCTGCCCTCCACAAGACTGTCCCCCTGCCCTCCATAAGACTGTCCCCCTGCCCTCCATAAGACTGTCCCCCTGCCCTCCATAAGACTGTCCCCCTGCCCTCCATAAGACTGTCCCCCTGCCCTCCATAAGAATGTCCCCTGCCCTCCATAAGACTGTCCCCCTGCCCTCCACAAGACTGTCCCCCTGCCCTCCATAAGACTGTCCCCCTGCCCTGCATAAGACTGTCCCCCTGCCCTCCACAAGACTGTCCCCCTGCCCTCCATAAGACTGTCCCCCTGCCCTGCATAAGAATGTCCCCCTGCCCTCCATAAGACTGTCCCCCTGCCCTCCACAAGACTGTCCCCCTGCCCTCCATAAGACTGTCCCCCTGCCCTGCATAAGACTGTCCCCCTGCCCTCCACAAGACTGTCCCCGTGCCTTCCACAAGACTGTCCCCCTGCCCTCCACAAGACTGTCCCCCTGCCCTCCATAAGACTGTCCCCCTGCCCTCCATAAGACTGTCCCCCTGCCCTCCATAAGACTGTCCCCCTGCCCTCCATAAGACTGTCCCCCTGCCCTCCATAAGAATGTCCCCCTGCCCTCCATAAGACTGTCCCCCTGCCCTCCATAAGACTGTCCCCCTGCCCTCCATAAGACTGTCCCCCTGCCCTCCATAAGACTGTCCCCCTGCCCTCCATAAGACTGTCCCCCTGCCCTGCATAAGACTGTCCCCCTGCCCTCCACAAGACTGTCCCCGTGCCTTCCACAAGACTGTCCCCCTGCCCTCCACAAGACTGTCCCCCTGCCCTCCATAAGACTGTCCCCCTGCCCTCCATAAGACTGTCCCCCTGCCCTCCATAAGACTGTCCCCCTGCCCTCCATAAGACTCTCCCCCTGCCCTCCACAAGACTGTCCCCCTGCCCTCCATAAGACTGTCCCCCTGCCCTCCATAAGACTGTCCCCCTGCCCTCCATAAGACTGTCCCCCTGCCCTCCATAAGACTGTCCCCCTGCCCTCCATAAGACTGTCCCCCTGCCCTCCACAAGACTGTCCCCTTGTCCTCCATAAGACTGTCCCCCTGCCCTCCACAAGACTGTCCCCTTGTCCTCCATAAGACTGTCCAACCGCCCTCCATAATATCTGAACTTACCTAAAAGACAGGAGAGAAGAAAGATAAAGCAGGTTAGTGTGGGATATTGACCATTACCATAGGGTTATACAGTATGCTGGTTGTTCACAGTTTGGAAGGTGTGTGTGTGTGTGTGTGTGTGTGTGTGTGTGTGTGTGTGTGTGTGTGTGTGTCTGTGTGCCTTGATTGAAACAGTGATACTGATAATTCCTCTACCTTCAATTGAATCTCAGTGCCATTGGCCAAGTCGTTGAGAACACTAAACTAATTCAGTTTAGTCTAACTACACAGAAAAGAGAAAAGCCCCTTCCATGAATGCAGTAACGACTGTGGGGAATATTGACCGTCTCTGGCCCTGAGGCAACACTGAGGCAATGCTGAGGCAACAGAACAGAACCCTCACCAGAGCCTTGACCCCGTGACCCCCAGACTTTATGGTTTCCATGACTTCCCAACACTGACTGATATCAACCAACATATCAACATACTGTAGGTCTCAATCACTGTAGCTTTGTCTTCCTATTTTCCTCTCTATTTAACCCTTTTCCGTAGCTTTGTTTTTCTCTCTCTAGGGCTACTGTCATCCAACACTGGCATCAACCCAAATATCTACATGGGTCTCCAAGACTGAGATGTCAGAGATTTTCTTCCGATATTTCTCTCTCTTTTTACAATTTTCCACTGAAATTAATGAGGGAGAGCGAGATAGACAGAGAAAGAGCTAAGGAACTGCCTTGTTACATCACAGACCAGTCTTTATGTGTCAGTGAATGGAGGGCCTTCTCCTCATCGTGGGGTGAAACATCATGTCCTCATTCACACCCCCATTCCTCCAACAGAACTTCTGTTCGACTACTGTCAGTCTGGCGAAGACCTTTAACCGGCAGCACCCAGATACTTCCACAGTTTTTAACAATGACACATGCATGCAAGCACGCAGACACACACACACACACACACACACGTTCACACACACCCTCTCCTCGCCCCACTGAGTTTTAGGTCCCTAGGTTCAGCGCCACCAGTTCCCACTGCACTGTCATTGCCACTCCTCGCTAAGGACTCTGGGACATTTTACTGTATGTGTAACTGAACATTGGCGGTGTTAATGTCGTCAACAAAAAAAAGTGACTGAAATATTTGTCAAACACCTATTTTTCAGAGGCAATTGATGAGACTATAACTGACTAAATAGACCCAGAAAAAAAACTATAACTAAACAAAACATATTTTTTATTTCAGTGGACTAAAACGAGATGAGGCTAAATTATCGGCACACAGAGCCAGTGGTGGAAAAAGTAGTGAAGTAAAAGTAAAAGTTGTCTAAAATATAAATAGTAAAGTAAACTACAAATACCCCAAAAAGTATTTTTACTTAAGTATTTTAGACCACTGCACACAGGCTAGTATGCATCAGCTCAACGGTGACT
Organism: Coregonus clupeaformis; assembly: GCF_020615455.1. Classification (NCBI taxonomy): domain Eukaryota; kingdom Metazoa; phylum Chordata; class Actinopteri; order Salmoniformes; family Salmonidae; genus Coregonus; species Coregonus clupeaformis. The sequence goes on from NC_059199.1 coordinate 11,630,086, forward strand.
CTTTTGCTTCCCCGTAGCTAACCAGTCACCACCAGCCTTCTAGTTAGTTACCCTTTGCCTGGTTAAGAAACGCAAGATGCTTTACGAAATTAAAAACACTAGCAGCATTAAGTTTAATAGTAAAACAACAGTCCAAAAATAAATAAATAAAAAAAGTTTTTAATATGTAGTCTTGCTCAACCCTCGCACTTTTCCCACAGCATTTTCATAGCCAGGTTCTGTAGCCAACGTACTAGTCAAGTCTCCCTCTTTTCTTCAGAGAAAACAGCTTGATTCTAGCCTTTACCGTTCAAAAGATATGACCCATAATAGCGGCGCTACGTTTTTTTCTTTCTATCTTGCATTGGCGGGACGCATTTTACTTTCATAAAGCACATCGCGGGCCTTTCTAAAAATAGTCTACTTGCAGACCGGACCGTTAACCATTTGGTTAGGCTACACCTTTTTCAGTCATGTTACCTCATTAGCTAGCTATAGCTAACAACCTGGGGGCTCGTTCAACAGGAAGCAATGTTTTGGAATGTTCAGATAGAAATATGCTATGTAGAACAAACATGCCTCTCTGACGTGTAGAATAAGGAATAACATGGGCTCTATTCATACCCCTTGACTTTTTCCAAATTTTATTGTGTTACAAGGTGGAATTAAAATTCATTTAATTTTCATTTGTTTGTCAACGATTTACACAAAATAGTCTGTAATGTCAAAATGAAAGAACAATTCTAACATTGGTTAAAAAAAAAAAAAAAAAACACTACGATGTCTTGATTAGATAAGTATTCAACACCCTGAGTCAATACATGTTAGAATCACCTTTGGCGGTGATTACAGCTTTGACTTTCTGGGTAAGTCTCTAAAGCCTTGTTCACACTTCAGGCCTTAACGCTCAAATCAGTTTTGTTTTTCAAATCCGTTTTGGACTACTGACTGTCCAAACGGCAAGTTACAAGTGACCAAATCGGATTTGTTTGTTTGACTAGCAGTCAACTAGCTAGCTAGGTAGCATTTTAGCTTTCTAGCACATTCACTAATTTGTTTGTAAACGATTAACAAGCTAGTTAGCTACCACATGTTCTTGTCAAACAGTCAACAGATTAGCTAGCAAGCAACAAAATATGCCGTATAACAGTCTAAAAACCACATGCCATTCCGGTGACATACTCTGTTTTTTGACAACAGGCACTTTTCAGCAGGAGCTTGCCGATCGGCATCTCACAGCCCTCGATGAGCAAATGTTTTGGATGCAATCACCAGCAAAACGAACAGTAACACATACAATTTCCATCGCATTAGGGGCAGTTCGGAATGCAAACAGCCAAGGTTGTGCACGAGCACTGAGAACAATATTTATTAATGGTTATCTCCTAGCGGTGTGCTATGACGCTCGTAGGATTGTTTTCTATGCGTTCAACCATTTAAAATTCTGTTCGTAAGAAGTATTTTAGAATAGTTCTATGCAATATTAATACAGAAGGCCCCTGGAATGTACAATATTTGCAAATTATTCTTTTACAAATTCTTCAAGCTCTGTCAAGTTGGTTGTTGATCATTGCTAGCCAGCCATTTTCAAGTCTTGCCAGAGAGTTTCAAGTTGATTTAAGTCAAAACTGTGACTAGGTCACTCGGGAACATTCAATTTTGTCTTGGTAAGCAACTCCAGTATATATTTGGCCTTGTGTTTTAGGTTATTGTCCTGCTGAAAGGTGAATTAGTCTCCCAGTGTCTGTTGGAAAGCAGACTGAACCAGTTTTTCCTCTAGGATTTTGACTGTGCTTAGCTCTATTCCGTTTATTTTTATCCGACCAAAAACTCCCTAGTCCTTGCCGATGACAAGCATACCCATAACATGATGCAGCCACCACCATGCTTGAAAATATGAAGGGTGGTACTCAGTGATGTGTTGTGTTGGATTTGCCCCAAACATAACACTTTGTATTCAGGACATAAAGTTAATTTCTTTGCCAAATTGTTTGCAGTTTTACTTTAGTGCCTTATTGCAAACAGGATGCATTTTCTGTACAGGCTTCCTTCTTTTCACTCTGTCATTTAGGTTAGTATTGTGGAGTAAGTACAATGTTGTAGATCCATCCTGTTTTCTCCTATCACAGCCATTAAACTCTGTAACTGTTTTAAAGTCACCATTGGCCTCAGGGTGAAATCCCTGAACGGTTTCCTTCCTTTCCGGCAACTGAGTTAGGAAGGACACCTGTATCTCTGTAGTGACTTGGTGTGTTGATACACCATCCAAAGTGTAATTAATAACTTCACCATGCTCAAAGGGATATTCAATGTCTGTTTTTTTGTTTTTTTACCCATCTACCAATAGGTGCCCTTCTTCGTGAGGCATTGGAAAACCTCCCTGGTCTTTGACTGTTTGAAATTCACTGCTCGACTAAGGGACATTACAGATAATTGTATGTGTGTGGTACAGAACATATGTAGGCTTGCCACACCAAAAGGGTTGGATACTCATTGACTCAAGACATTTCAGCTTTTCATTTGTTATTCATTTGTAAAAATGTCTAAAAACATAATTCCACTTTGATTGTTGGGCATTGTGAGTAGGCCTGTAACACAACAAAATGTGGAAAAAGTCAAGGGGTGTGAATACTTACAGAAGGCACTTTGTGTTTGTCATATTTCTGATGTTGGGAAGAGAATAGGATGTTATGCAGAACAATCTGTTGGTAGGACAAGGGTATGTATGTTTGTTCACAGGGAAGTCAGTGATGTATATTTACTATAGGTTAATGAGGCAATACAAATGTGATGTGACTAAAATATGACTAAAAAGAAAGGGCATTTAGTTGAATAAAATGTCCCACTGTTTTCAACATTGACAATAACTAGACTAAATCATTATTCAAATGACAAAAATGTGACTAAGACTTAATAATATTTTAGTAAAAATGACAGACAAGACTAAATCTAAAAACAGAGTGGCAAAATGAACACTTTGGTCAAATGACTCTGTCCTCCCCTGGGCTCTGGCTGACCACAGGCTGTCTCCTTGAGTGAGAAATTATGTTCCCCATGAATCCTTAGGGACTCTTCTAGCCTTTATGCTCACACTGTGTCTCTGTGAATAACGCAATGCTTACAGCAACGATGGACCTTGGAGACAGAGAAGAAGAATAGGACTCAATGGTAGGAGTTGCCATTTTATCAGAACCGTCACTGGGACAGTCATTATAATGTGTAGGAGGACTATTTTTCCACAAGTATACAGTGCATTCGGAAAGTACTCAGACCCCTTGACTTTATCCGCATTTTGTTATGTTACAGCCTTATTCTAAAATGGATTAAATAAATATAATTCCTCTCTCTCTCTCTCTCTCTCTCTCTTTCTCTCTCTCTCTCTCTCTCTCAATTCAATCCAATGGCATGGGAAACGTACAGTGGGGAAAAAAAGTATTTAGTCAGCCACCAATTGTGCAAGTTCTCCCACTTAAAAAGATGAGAGAGGCCTGTAATTTTCATCATAGGTACACATCAACTATGACAGACAAAATGAGAAAAAAAAATCCTGAAAATCACATTGTAGAATTTTTAATGAATTTATTTGCAAATTATGGTGGAAAATAAGTATTTGGTCAATAACAAAAGTTTCTCAATACTTTGTTATATACCCTTTGTTGGCAATTACACAGGTCAAATGTTTTCTGTAAGTCTTCACAAGGTTTTCACACACTGTTGCTGGTATTTTGGCCCATTCCTCCATGCAGATCTCCTCTAGAGCAGTGATGTTTTGGGGCTGTCGCTGGGCAACACGAACTTTCAACTCCCTCCAAAGATTTCCTATGTGGTTGAGATCTGGAGACTGGCTAGGCCACTCCAGGACCTTGAAATGCTTCTTACGAAGCCACTCCTTTGTTGCCTGGGCGGTGTGTTTGGGATCATTGTCATACTGAAAGACCCAGCCACGTTTCATCTTCAATGCCCTTGCTAATGGAAGGAGGTTTTCACTCAAAATCTCACGATACAAGGCCCCATTCATTCTTTCCTTTACACGGATCAGTCGTCCTGGTCCCTTTGCAGAAAAACAGCCCCAAAGCATGATGTTTCCACCCCCATGCTTCACAGTAGGTATGGTGTTCTTTGGATGCAACTCAGCATTCTTTGTCCTCCAAACACGACAAGTTCTATTTTGGTTTCATCTGACCATATGACATATGACATTCTCCCAATCCTCTTCTGGATCATCCAAATGCACTCTAGCAAACTTCAGACGGGCCTGGACATGTACTGGCTTAAGCAGGGGGACACGTCTGGCACTGCAGGATTTGAGTCCCTGGCGGCGTAGTGTGTTACTGATGGTAGGCTTTGTTACTTTGGTCCCAGTCTCTGCAGGTCATTCACTAGGTCCCCCCGTGTGGTTCTGGGATTTTGCTCACCGTTCTTATGATCATTTTGACCCCACGGGGTGAGATCTTGCATGGAGCCCCAGATTGAGGGAGATTATCAGTGGTCTTGTATGTCTTCCATTTCCTAATAATTGCTCCCACAGTTGATTTCTTCAAACCAAGCTGCTTACCTATTGCAGATTCAGTCTTCCCAGCCTGGTGCAGGTCTACAATTTTGTTTCTGGTGTCCTTTGACAGCTCTTTGGTCTTGGCCATAGTGGAGTTTGGAGTGTGACTGTTTGAGGTTGTGGACAGGTGTCTTTTATACTGATAACAAGTTCAAACAGGTGCCATTAATACAGGTAACGAGTGGAGGACAGAGGAGCCTCTTAAAGAAGAAGTTACAGGTCTGTGAGAGCCAGAAATCTTGCTTGTTTGTAGGTGACCAAATACTTATTTTCCACCATAATTTGCAAATAAATTTTAAAAAAATCCTACAATGTGATTTTCTGGAGAAAAAAAATCTCAATTTGTCTGTCATAGTTGACGTGTACCTTTGATGAAAATTACAGGCCTCTCTCATCTTTTTAAGTGGGAGAACTTGCACAATTGGTGGCTGACTAAATACTTTTTTCCCCCCACTGTATATTAACATTGCCAAAGCAAGTGAATTAGATATTAAACAAAAGTGAAAAAAACTATAAATATTAACAGTAAACATTACACTCAGAAGTTCCAAAATAATAAAGACATTTCAAATGTCATATTATGTATATATACTGTGTTGTAACAATGTGCAAATAGTTAAAGTACAAATGGGAAAATAAATAAACATAAATACAGTGCCCTCCACTATTATTGGCACCCCTGTTTAAGATGTGGTCTCCTTTTTTTTTAAACAACATAGAACCGAAATGCAAAAAAATAGAAAAATCCAACATTTTATTTAAGTACATTACTTTGGTGGTAAACAAAAAAATCACACATTTAGAAAAAAATATATTGAAATCATGTGTCCCACAATTATTGGCACCCCTAACAATTCCGCTGAAAATGTTAATTGATTTTTTTTTAAATATATTTTTCTGTAGTTGCTAAAGTTGGTCAGGGTATCTAGGAACTTTTAATTAGTAATTCATGACTTCCTGTTTCCCTGGGGTATAAATATGATGTGACACAGAGGCCTAATTCTCTTACCCATTTGTCAACATGGCAAAGACAAGAGAACACACCATTCAAGTAAGGCAGATTTGTGTCGACCTTCATAAGTCAGGCAATGGCTACAAGAAAATAGCCACTCGCCTTAACTTGCCCGTATCTACAGTCAGAGGAATCATTAAGAAGTTTAAAACAACTGGAACAGTGACAAACAAGGCTGGAAGAGGTCCCAAGTTTATCTTGCCACAACGCACAGTGAGGAGGATGGTAAGAGAAGTAAAAAAAGTCCTAAGCTCACTGTCACAGAATTGCATCAAAGAGTGGCATCTTGGGGTCACAAAGTCTCCAAAACAACCATCAGACGCTCTCTACATGCCAACAAGCTGTTTGGGAGGCATGCAAGGAAAAAGCCTTTTCTCACTAACACTCACAAACGTAAACGTCTGGAGTTTGCTAAGCGGCACTGGGACTTCAACTGGGATTGTGTGCTTTGGTCAGATGAGACTAAGATTGAGCTTTTTGGCAACAAACACTCTAAGTGGGTCTGGCGTAAAACAAAAGATGAGTATGCCGAAAAGCACCTCATGCCCACCGTGAAGTATGGTGGAGGATCTGTGATGCTGTGGGCCTGTTTCTCTTCCAAAGGCCCTGGGAACCTTGTTAGGGTGCATGGCATTATGAACGCTTTGAACTACCAGGACATTTTAAATAAAAACCTGATGGCCTCTGCCAGAAAGCTGAAGATGGGTCGTCATTGGGTCTTTCAGCAGGATAATGATCCAAAACATGTGGCAAAATCTACACAAAAATGGTTCAGCAGTCACAAACTCAAGGTCCTCCCATGGCCATCTCAGTCCCCAGACCTCAACCCAATCGAAAACCTGTGGGGCGAGCTAAAGAGGAGAGTGCATAAGAGAGGACCCAGGACACTGGATGATCTAGAAAGATTGTGCAAAGAAGAATGGTCAAAGATCCCTCTCTCTGTGTTCTCCAATCTTGTGAAATGTTATAGGAGGAGATTAAGTGCTGTCTTGTTGGCAAAAGGGGGTTGTACAAAGTATTAACATCAGGGGTGCCAATAATTGTGGGACACATGATTTCAAGTTATTTTTTTCTAAATGTGTGATTTTTTTTTTTTTTACACCAAAGTAATGTACTTAAATAAAAGGTTGGATTTTTCTCTTTTTTTGCATTTGGGTTCTATGTTGTTTAAGAAAAAATGAGAATTTTTGGAAGTCCTCGACCACATCTTAAACAGGGGTGCCAATAATTGTGGAGGGCACTGTATGGGTTGTATTTAGAATGGTGTTTGTTCTTCACTGGTTGCCCTTTTCTTGTGGCGACAGGTCACAAATCTTACTGCTGTGATGGCACACTGTGGTTTTTCACCCAGTAGATAAGGGAGTTTATCAAAATTAGATTTGTTTTCGAATTCTTTGTGGATCTCTGTAATCTGAGGGAAGTATGTGTCTATAATATGGTCATACATTTGGCAGGAGGTTAGGAAGTGCAGCTCAGTTTCCACCTCATTTTGTGGGCAGTGTGCACATAGCCTGTCTTCTCTTGAGAGCCAGGTCTACCTACGACGGCCTTTCTCAATAGCAAGGCTATGCTCACTGAGTCTGTACATAGTCAAAGCTTTCCTTAAGTTTGGGTCAGTCACAGTGGTCAGGTATTCTGCCACTGTGTATTCTCTGTTTAGGGCCAAATAGCATTCTAGTTTGCTCTTTTTTTTTGTTAATCTTTCCAATGTGTCAAGTAATTCTCTTTTTGTTTTCTCATGATTTGGTTGGGTCTAATTGTGTTGCTGTCCTGGGGCTCTTTGGGATCTGTTTGTGTTTGTGAACAGAGCCCCAGGACCAGCTTGCTTAGGGGACTCTTCTCCAAGTTAATCTCTTTGTAGGGGATGGCTTTTTTATGGAAGGTTTGGGAATCGCTTCCTTTTAAGTGGTTATAGAATTTAACGGCTCTTTTCTGGGTTTTGATAATTAGCGGGTATCGGCCTAATTTTGCTCTGCATGCATTGTTTGGTGTTTTTCGTTGTACACTGAGGATATTTTTGTAGAATTCTGCATGCAAAGTCTCAATTTGGTGTTTGTCCCATTTTGTGAATTCTTGGTTGGTGAGCGGACCCCAGACCTCACAACCATTAAGGGCAATGGGTTCTATAACTTATTGAAGTATTTTTAGCCAGATCCTAATTGGTATGTCAAATTTTATGTTCCTTTTGATGTCATAGAATGCCCTTCTTGCCTTGTCTCTCAGATCATTCACAGCTTTGTGTAAGTTACCTGTGGCACTGATGTTTAGGCCAAGGTATGTATAGTTTTTTGTGTGCTCTAATGCAACAGTGTCTAGATGGAATTTGTATTTGTGGTCCTGGCAACTGGACCTTTTTTGGAACACCATTATTTTTGTCTCACTGAGATTTACTGTCAGGGCCCGGGTCTAATATAATCTGTGCAGAAGATCTAGGTGCTGCTGTAGGCCTTGCTGTAAGCACCAGATCATCAGCAAACAGTAGACATTTGACTTCAGATTCTAGTAGGGTGAGGCCGGGTGCTGTATACTGTTCTAGTGCCCTCGCCAATTCGTTGATATATATGTTGAAGAGGGTGGGGCTTAAACTGCATCCCTGTCTCACCCCACGGCCCTGTGGAAAGAAATGTGTGTTTTTTCCCCCAACCCCACTTTCCATCAATTTGTATAGCAGACCATCATGCCAAATTGAGTCAAAAGCTTTTTTGAAATCAACAAAGCATGAGAAGACTTTGCTTTTGTTTTGTTTTGTTTGTCAATTAGGGTGTGCAGGGTGCAGGGTGAATATGTCGTCTGTCGTACGGTAATTTGGTAAAAAGCCAATTTGACATTTGCTCAGTACATTGTTTTCACTGAGGAAATGAACTAGTCTGCTGTTAATGATAATGCAGAGGATTTTCCCAAGGTTGCTGTTGACGCATATCCAACGGTAGTTATTGGGGTCAAATTTGTCTCCACTTTTGTGGATTGGGGTGATAAGTCCTTGGTTCCAAATATTGGGGAAGATGCCAGAGTTAAGAATGATGTTAAAGAGTTTAAGTATAGCCAATTGGAATTTGTGGTCTGTATATTTGATCATTTCATTGAGGATACCGTCAACCAAAGGCCTTTTTGGGTTGGAGGGTTTGTATTTTGTCCTGTAATTCATTCAATGTAATTGGAGAATCCAGTGTGTTCTGGTAGTCATTAATAGTTGATTCTAAGATTTGCATTTGATCATGTATATATTTTTTGCTGTTTGTTCTTTGTTATAGGGGCAAAAATATTGGAGGAGTGGTTTACCCATACATCTCCATTTTGGATAGATAGCTCTTCGTGTTGTTGTTTGTTTTCCAATTTTCCCAGAAGTGGTTAGGATGGATTATTCAATTACATTGAGCTGATTTCTGACATGCTGTTCCTTTTAATTTGTTGTTGCCTAATTGTTTTTTGGTAGGTTTTGACACTTATTTTCTTCCATCTATAGCATTTCTTAATATTATTCAGTTTGTTTGGCTTTGATGCCTCATGATTGAGTATTGCACTGTTCAAGTAGACTGTGATTTTGCTGTGGTCTGATAGGGGTGTCAGTGGGCTGACTGTGAACGCTCTGAGATACTCTGGGTTGAGGTCAGTGATATAGAGATGAGCTATAGGTGTACCTACCATAGGAGTCCCCTCGAAGCCTACCATTGATTATGTACATACCCAGCGTGCGACAGAGCTGCAGGAGTTGTGACCCGTTTTTGATGGTTATGTTGTCGTAGTTGGGCCTAGGGGTGCATATGGGGGAGGGAATGCTGTCACCTCCAGGTAGGTGTTTGTCCCCCTGTGTGCTGAGGGTTTCAGGTTCTGATGCTGAGTGATAGTCGTTGTTGTACACCCCCACCATGTTTCACCATCCTGGGCTTCACATCCGACTGTCTACCTGTCTGGGCTGGAGCCTCTATCTCTAGGGCTGTCTGACTTTATACATAGGACCCAATCAACCTGACTCTCTCTCTTTCTCTCTCTCTTTCTGTCTTTCCTCCTCACTCTCTCCCAATCACTTCATCACTTCATCTCTCTTTATCTTTCTGGCTCCCCCTCTCTCTTGCTTTCCTTCTCCATCTCTATCTCTCATTGCCTCTCTACCTCTATCCCTCCATCCCTCCCTCCCTCTCTCTGTCTCCCTCTCCAGAAACAGGCGTGAAGCTTTAATAGATCTGTCGCCACACTGGAGGACCTAATCCTGTTACCTAGCACACCCAGAGCCCCATTCTACACTACACCACCAAGCTCATTCTACATACACCCCCTGTTCACCATCTAGCGCCAGGCATCACTAGGCCCATCTTTTGTCTGCCTAATCCTCGTATCCCTTCACTCCCCTCTGGAATCACAACCCCCAGCCGCTGAGGAGAATGTCTCGGCGGAGAGCGAGCGGTTACCACGTATTTACCACGACTTATTTTGTCTCTTTTTATTTATTTTTGCTTGATAAGGTGGTGTCGTCGGGGTACAGGGTTTCGTACCGAATGAAAAACGCTCATTTGACACTCTTATCGTTTCTTTGCACACCCTGTCACTCTCTATCCTTAGGATCGGCTGTCTGTTGGTGTGCTCCGGTTTGTCACAGAGTACTTAGCGATGAGTGCCAGCAATAAAAGTGAAACGGCTGATTAAATCGGTCTAACTAATTGGTCACGGTGGCGTATGCTAAAACAAGGGGCTATTTTATTGGGTTGCAGATTGGACTTGTTCACAACAGGAATTAGGCAGAGTAACAATAGAATAGGCTCTGCCATGCTGTGCCCATTTATTGCTTCAGCAATATGATTTATTATATCTGTGTATGTAACTGTGATTTACTACTCCATAATGTATACAGTGCATTCAGAAAATATTCAGACCCATTGACTTTTTCCACATTTTGTTACGTTACAGCCTTATTCTAAAATTGATTTTTTTTTTTTATTCCCCTCATCCATCTACAAACAATACCCCATAATGGCAATGCACATTTATTACACATTTCAAAAAAGCTTTCAACAAAGCTTCTGACTCAATTTGGCATGAGGGTCTGCTATACAAATTGATGGAAAGTGGTGTTGGGGGAAAACATACGACATTATAAAATCCATGTACACAAACAACAAGTGTGCGTTAAAAATTGGCTAAAAACATTTATTTCCACAGGGCCGTGGGGTGAGACAAGGATGCAGCTTAAGCCCAACACTCTTCAACATATATATCAACGAATTGGCGAGGGCACTAGAACAGTCTGCAGCACCCAGCCTCACCTTACTAGAATTTGAAGTCAAATGTCTACTGTTTGCTGATGATCTGGTGCTTCTGTCCCCAACCAAGGAGGGCCTACAGCAGCACCTAGATCTTCTGCACAGTAAATCTCAGTAAGACATAAATAATGGTGTTCCAAAAAAGGTCCACTTGCTAGGACCACAAATACAAATTCTATCTAGACACCGTTGCCCTAGAGCACACAAAAAACTATACATACCTCGGCCTAAACATCAGCGCCACAGGTAACTTACACAAAGCTGTGAACGATCTGAGAGACAAGGCAATAAGGGCCTTCTATGCCATCAAAAGGAACATAACATTTGACATACCAATTAGGATCTGGCTAAAAATACTTGAATCAGTTATAGAACCCATTGCCCTTTATGGTTGTGAGGTCTGGGGTCCGCTCACCAACCAAGAATTCACAAAATGGGACAAAACACCAAATAATGCATGCAGAGCAGAATTAGGCCGATACCTGCTAATTATCAAGGGCCGCCGTTGGCAGACCTGGCTCTCAAGAGAAGACAGGCTATGTGCACACTGCCCACAAAAAGAGGTGGAAACTGAGCTGCACTTCCTAATTTCCTGCCAAATGTATGACCATATTAGAGACACACACTTCCCTCAGATTACACCGACCTTTCTAGAAACCCAAAGCTTCAGATGAGCTGTGGCCTATTCCCAGTAGGCCTCTATAAAGGTCTCTACATAAAGGTTATTCATTGATGAGGTCACAAAAGTCAAGCAGTTCTAAAGGCATGGAGGTCAGGAATGAAAGCCTCTCCACAGGGAGTCAGCCTTTGGTCAAAGCCACTGACTGATACTGTCAGGATTGAGCTCAGATGTTCACTGACTGACTGATACACTGTTATTACAATGAACTGAGTGTTACTTGTACTTAGTTCACTGAAAAGCATGGGTGCAACAAGGCACAATGCAACCAGGCACGTTCTTAGCTGCTTTATACAGCACCAGTCAAAAGTTTAGAAACACCTACTCATTCAAGGGTTTTTCTTAATTTTTTTATATTGTTTTACATTGTAGAATAATAGTGAAGACATCAAAACTATGCAATAACACATATGGAATCATGTAGTAACCAAAGAAGTGTTAAACAAATCAAAGTATATTTTATATTTGAGATTCTTCAAGTAGCCACCCTTTGCCTTGATGACATCTTTGCACACTCTTGGCATTCTCTCAACCAGCTTCATGAGGTAGTCACCTGGAATGCATTTCAATTAACAGGTGTGCCTTCTTAAAAGTTAATTTGTGGAATTTATTTCCTTCTTAATGCGTTTGAGCCAATCAGCTGTGTTGTTACAAGATAGGGGGGGGTATACAGAAGATAGCCCTATTTGGTAAAAGACCAAGTCCATATTATGGTACGAACAGCTCAAATAAGCAAAGAGAAACGACAGTCCATCATTACTTTAAGACATCAAGGTCAGTCAATACGGAAAATGTAAAGAACTTTGAACGTTTCTTCAAGTGCAGTCGCAAAAACCATCAAGCGCTATGATGAAACTGGCTCTCATGAGGACCACCACAGGAACGGAAGACCCAGAGTTACCTCTGCTGCAGAGGATAAGTTCATTAGAGCCTCAGAAATTGCAGCCCAAATAAATGCTTCACAGAGTTCAAGTACCAGACACATCTCAACATCAACTGTTCAGTGGGGACTGTGTGAATCAGGCCTTTATGGTCGAATTGCTGCAAAGAAACCACTACTAAAGGACACCAATAATAAGAAGAGACCTGCTTGGGCCAAGAAACACGAGCAGTGGACATTAAACTGGTATAAATTTGTCCTTTGGTCTGGAGTCCAAATTGGAGATTTGGACACCGTGAGACACGGTGTGGGTGAACGGATGATCTTTGCATGTGTAGTTCCCATCGTAAAGCATGGAGGAGGATGTGTTACGGTGTGGGGGTGCTTTGCTGGTGACATGTTCTGTGATTTATTTAGAATTCAAGGCACACTTAACCAGCATGGCTACCACAGCATTCTGCAGCGATACGCCATCCCATCTGGTTTGGGCTTAGTGGGACTATCATTTGTTTTTCAACAGGACACTGACCCACACACCTCCAGGCTGTGTAAGGGCTATTTTACCAAGAAGGAGAGTGATGGAGTGATGCACAGATGACCTGGCCTCCACAATCCCCCGACCTCAACCCAATTGAGATGGTTTGGGATGAGTCGGACCGCAGAGTGAAGGAAAAGCAGCCAACAAGTGCTCAGCATATGTGGGAACTCTTTCAAGACTGCTGGAAAAGCATTCCAGGTGAAGCTGGTTGAGAGAATGCCAAGAGTGTGCAAAGCCGTCATCTTGGCAAAGGGTGGCTATTTGAAGAATCTCAAATATAAAATATACTTTGATTTGTTTAACACTTCTTTGGTTACTACATGATTCCATATGTGTTTTTTCATAGTTTTGATGTCTTCACTATTATTCTGCAATTTAGTAAAAATAAAGAAAAACCCTTCACTGGAACATACAGTGAGGGAAAAAAGTATTTGAACCCCTGCTGATTTTGTACGTTTGCCCACTGACAAAGAAATGATCAGTCTATAATTTTAATGGTAGCTTTATTTCAACAGTGAGAGACAGAATAACAACAAAAAATCCAGAAAAACGCATGTCAAAAATGTTATAAATTGATTTGCATTTTAATGAGGGAAATAAGCATTTGACCCCCTCTCAATCAGAAAGATTTCTGGCTCCCAGATGTCTTTTATACAGGTAACGAGCTGAGATTAGGAGCACACTCTTAAAGGGAGTGCTCCTAATCTCAGCTTGTTACCTGTATAAAAGACACCTGTCCACAGAAGCAATCAATCAATCAGATTCCAAACTCTCCACCATGGCCAAGACCAAAGAGCTCTCCAAGGATGTCAGGGACAAGATTGTAGACATACACAAGGCTGGAATGGGCTACAAGACCATCGCCAAGCAGCTTGGTGAGAAGGTGACAACAGTTGGTGCGATTATTCGCAAATGGAAGAAACACAAAATAACTGTCAATCTCCCTCGGCCTGGGGCTCCATGCAAGATCTCACCTCGTGGAGTTGCAATGATCATGAGAACAGTGAGTAATCAGCCCAGAATTACACAGGAGGATCTTGTCAATGATCTCAAGGCAGCTGGGACCATAGTCACCAAGAAAACAATTGGTAACCCACTATGCCGTGAAAGACTGAAATCCTGCAGCGCCCGCAAGGTCCCCCTGCTCAAGAAAGCACATATACAGGCCCGTCTGAAGTTTGCCAATGAACATCTGAATGATTCAGAGGAGAACTGGGTGAAAGTGTTGTGGTCAGATGAGACCAAAATCGAGCTCTTTGGCATCAACTCAACTCGCCGTGTTTGGAGGAGGAGGAATGCTGCCTATGACCCCAAGAACACCATCCCCACCGTCAAACATGGAGGTGGAAACATTATGCTTTGGGGGTGTTTTTCTGCTAAGGGGACAGGACAACTTCACCGCATCAAAGGGACGATGGACGGGGCCATGTACCGTCAAATCTTGGGTGAGAACCTCCTTCCCTCAGCCAGGGCATTGAAAATGGGTCGTAGATGGGAATTCCAGCATGACAATGACCCAAAACACACAGCCAAGGCAACAAAGGAGTGGCTCAAGAAGAAGCACATTAAGGTCCTGGAGTGGCCTAGCCAGTCTCAAGACCTTAATCCCATAGAAAATCTGTGGAGGGAGCTGAAGGTTTGAGTTGCCAAACGTCAGCCTCGAAACCTTAATGACTTGGAGAAGATCTGCAAAGAGGAGTGGGACAAAATCCCTCCTGAGATGTGTGCAAACCTGGTGGCCAACTACAAGACATGTCTGACCTCTGTGATTGCCAACAAGGGTTTTGCCACCAAGTACTAAGTCATGTTTTTTAATCCTACCGATGAAACAAAAATACAGAGAAACACAATCCCATTTCACACTACTGAGCAGCCACATGCTCTCAAAGCTGTCAATGATAAACAAACAAGATAAATTATGTAACCAAGTGTCTCCATCACAGCCCTCCATGTGCTCGCCAGAGGTAGCCTGACTGCCATTAGGTACCGAGATGAGATCCTCAGACCCCTTGTGAGACCATATGCTGGTGCGGTTGGCCCTGGGTTCCTCCTAATGCAAGACAATGCTAGACCTCATGTGGCTGGAGTGTATCAGCAGTTCCTGCAAGAGGAAGGCATTGATGCTATGGACTGGCCCGCCCGTTCCCCAGACCTGAATCCAATTGAGCACATCTGGGATGTCTCGCTCCATCCACCAACGCCACGTTGCACCACAGACTGTCCAGGAGTTGGTGGATGCTTTAGTCCAGTTCTGGGAGGAGATCCCTCAGGAGACCGTCCGCCACCTCATCAGGAGCATGCCCAGGCGTTGTAGGGAGGTCATACAGGCACGTGGAGGCCAGACACACAACCGAGCCTCATTTTGACTTGTTTTAAGGACATTACATCAAAGTTGGATCAGCCTGTAGTGTGGTTTTCCACTTTCATTTTGAGGGTGACTCCAAATACAGACCTCCATGGGTTGATAAATTTGATTTCCATTGATACTTTTTGTGTGATTTTGTTGTCAGCACATTCAACTATGTAAAGAAAAAAGTATTTAATACGACTATTTCATTAATTCAGATCTAGGATGTGTTATTTTAGTGTTCCCTTTATTTTTTTGAGCAGTGTATATATATATATACACACCGAAACCCAATAGAGTGAAAATAATTCCAGTCGCTCTCACAATCACTCCTGCTTCACGACTCACTCCCAGCATGCACTCCGACGAGAGAGAGAGAGAGAGAGAGAGAGAGAGAGAGAGAGAGAGAGAGAGAGAGAGAGAGAGAGAGAGAGAGAGATGGTGAAATATAGAGATAGGTTGAAGGTTACCAGAGGACATAAAATGAGAGGGAAGGAAGAAGAGATGGAGAGGAAGATGGAGAGATATAGAGAAAATAAAGAAGAAAGGGGGTGGAGAGGGAGATAGAGAGAGGAATATGGAAGTGGGTGGAGAGGGAGAGAGAGAGAGGAACATGGAAGTGGGTGGAGAGGGAGAGAGAGAGAGGAATATGGAAGTGGGTGGAGACGGAGAGAGAGAGAGGAATATGAAGGGTGGAGAGGGAGATAGAGAGAGAGAGAGAGAGAGAGAGAGAGAGAGAGAGAGAGAGAGAGAGAGAGAGAGAGAGAGAGAGAGAGAGACACAGAGAGAGAGAGAGAGAGAGAGAGACAGAGAGAGAGAGAGAGAGAGAGAGAGAGAGAGAGCACACGAGAGAGAGAGAGAGAGAGAGAGAGAGAGAGAGAGAGAGAGAGAGAGAGAGAGAGAGAGAGAGAGCACAGAGAGAGAGAGAGAGAGAGAGAGAGAGAGAGAGAGAGAGAGAGAGAGAGAGAGAGAGGTGGAAACTGAGCTGCACAAAATGAGGTGGAAACTGAGCTGCACTTCCTAACCTCCTGCCAAATGTATGACCATATTAGAGACACATATTTCCCTCAGATTACAGCGATCCACAAAGAATTCGAAAACAAACCCAATTTTGATAAACTCCCTTATCTACTGGGTGAAAAACCACAGTGTGCCATCACAGCTGCAAGATTTGTGACCTGTTGCCACAAGAAAAGGGCAACCAGTGAAGAACAAACACCATTGTAAATACAACCCATATTTATGTTTATTTATTTTCCCATTTGTACTTGAACTATTTGCACATTGTTACAACACTGTATATATATACATAATATGACATTTGAAATGTCTTTATTCTTTTGAAACTTCTGAGTGTAATGTTTACTGTTAATATTTATTGTTTATTTCACTTTTGTTTACTATCTACTTCACTTGCTTTGGCAATGTTAACACACGTTTCCCATGCCAATAAAGCCCTTAAATTGAATTGAAATTGAATTGAGAGAGAGAGAGAGAGAGAGAGAGAGAGAGAGAGAGAGAAAGAGAGAGAGAGAGAGAGAGAGAGAGAGAGAGAGAGAGAGAGAGACACAGAGAGGCGAGAGAGAGAGAGAGAGAGAGAGAGAGAGAGAGAGAGAGAGAGAGAGAGAGAGAGAGAGACAGACACTGGTTGTTAACCTTTAAATGACAGTGGAGACAGTGGAGACAGTGGTGTGAACTGTGATTGTGTGAGGATGAATTCACTTTGGCTAGTTAGAGGCCTCGGCATCATTCCCTAAATGCCTGTCTGCCAACAGCCTATGATTGGTTAATAAAGGATGTATGTGAGAATAAGGAAGAAGAAGTCAAGGAGTGAAAGTGAGTGTTGAGATGCATATAGCTACAAAACAGCAGGGTAACAGAGATGTGTGGGAGCAGGAAGTAGAAATAGAATGTGAGAGAAAGAGTGAGAGTCTCCAATGGCTGTACTCTCTCCTTGTCTAACAGCAAATGTCTGCACTACTCTGGCAGTGGATGTCTGTAGTGAAGTGGAGTGGAGGCTGCTACAGTAGCTACCATTGTCAAGGCTGAAAATCAAGACCACCTCCCCCTCTTCCCAACTGGCGTAGCGCAGTTTCTCTGGATGCCCCCGCAAAGTAGGAGTTTGCCCCCCCCCAATGTCTCTACCCTGTCTCACCCTCCCGTTCTCCATACCTCTAGCCTGTCTCACCCTCCCGTTCTCCATACCTCTACCCTGTCTCACCCTTGCGTTCTCCATACCTCTACCCTGTCTCACCCTCCCGTTCTCCATACCTCTACCCTGTCTCACCCTCCCGTTCTCCATACCTCTACCCTGTCTCACCCTCCCGTTCTCCATACCTCTACCCTGTCTCACCCTCCCGTTCTCCATACCTCTAGCCTGTCTCACCCTCCCGTTCTCCATACTACTGTCTCACCCTCCCATTCTCCATACCTCTACCCTGTCTCACCCTTGCGTTCTCCATACCTCTAGCCTGTCTCACCCTCCCGTTCGCCATACCTCTACCCTGTCTCACCCTCCCGTTCTCCATACCTCTACCCTGTCTCACCCTCCCGTTCTCCATACCTCTAGCCTGTCTCACCCTCCCGTTCTCCATACCTCTACCCTGTCTCACCCTCCCGTTCTCCATACCTCTAGCCTGTCTCACCCTCCCGTTCTCCATACCTCTACCCTGTCTCACCCTCCCGTTCTCCATACCTCTACCCTGTCTCACCCTCCCGTTCTCCATACCTCTACCCTGTCTCACCCTCCCGTTCTCCATACCTCTAGCCTGTCTCACCCTCCCGTTCTCCATACCTCTACCCTGTCTCACCCTCCCGTTCTCCATACCTCTATCAAATCAAATCAAATCAAATTTTATTGGTCACATGCGCCGAATACAACAGGTGCAGACATTACAGTGAAATGCTTACTTACAGCCCTTAACCAACAGTGCATTTATTTTAAACAAAAAAAGTAAGAATAAAACAACAACAAAAAAGTGTTGAGAAAAAAAAGAGCAGAAGTAAAATTAAAGTGACGTAGGGAGGCTATATATACAGTAAAATAAAGTGACAGTAGGGAGGCTATATATACAGGGGGGTACCGTTGCATAGTCAATGTGCGGGGGCACCGGCTAGTTGAGGTAGTTGAGGTAATATGTACCTGTCTCACCCTCCCGTTCTCCATACCTCTACCCTGTCTCACCCTCCCGTTCTCCATACCTCTACCCTGTCTCACCCTCCCGTTCTCCATACCTCTACCCTGTCTCACCCTCCCGTTCTCCATACCTCTAGCCTGTCTCACCCTCCCGTTCTCCATATCTCTACCCTGTCTCAATCTCCCGTTCTCCATACCTCTACCCTGTCTCACCCTCCCGTTCTCCATACCTCTACCCTGTCTCACCCTCCCGTTCTCCATACCTCTACCCTGTCTCACCCTCCCGTTCTCCATACCTCTACCCTGTCTCACATATGCTCCAAATAACCCCAACCCATACACATGCATGATATTCTATTTTACAGTATTTAATCAAAAATAATTACATTGTCATGTCCTCAAAGACCCCATTAAACTGTTGTCACTCAATAGAATTGTATTAACAATCTCAACACCCAATCTCCCTTCAATGGTAGTGCACATATCTTCTGTTGAATAAAACACCAAATGCTTCTGAGGAAGCCAATTCAGACTATTGAGACACACCCCCACCTCACCTCTCCCCTGAAATGCCTTTACATTCCTGTCCTGTTGGAATTTTAACTACTGCACATCCATAACCAAGCAGGGAATTCAGACTTTCCAAGGAACACTGGAGCTGCTCCAGTAATTTTTTCCGTGGCATAGTAAAAAAAGAAAAGGGGATACCTTTAGAACTGAACGCATTCAACCCAACCCCTCTGAATCAGAGAGGTGCAGGAGGCTGCCTTAATCAGCTTCACCATCATCAGAGCCCGGGGAGCAGTTGTTGTTGGGGGTAACTTCCTTCCTCAAGGGAAGAACGGCAGAGTCGAACCAGTGACCTTTCGGTTACTGGCCAAACGCTCTTAACCGCTAGGCTACCTGCCTCCCCTGGACAGACGGAAGGAGTAAAGAGGTGGAGGACCAACAGGCCAGGGTGGCTTCATGACCCAAACTAAAGCCCTCTGCAAGAGATGTAGGGATCGATCAAAACAGTGGCCTTGGAATTACATTAATTATAGGTCTATACAATAAGTTCATCTTATATGCTTCTACTTGAGTCTGTGAATGCATCTGTGCAGTGGTAGCCCTGAGGATGTTCTGTAATGGAATAAGAAGTGGTAGAAACAGGGAGAGGCATGCACGCACGCACGTACACACACACACACCTGTCTTCCCTTTAAAGGGTAAAGGTTTCGACTCGTGTTTCTTAATTAACCTGAATCAAGGCCAACTCTGGCACCCTTCTCTTTGAGATTAAGTACTCACCGACAAATACACACATACAGGCACGCATGCACGCACAAACACACACACACACAAACACACACACACACACACAGAGTAGCATAACATTTAGTCTGTAATTGCTGTCCCTGTCTGTTATCCAACTGTGTGTTACGCATGAGCCCGAGGAGAGATGGCACCGAGCAGAGCACCTAATGGCTCTGTTTGTAAAAGAACAAATGACTGTTTAATTTAATCCATTTGTCACAGTCTTTAATTTCTTGCTAAATGTCGCCACAGAGTTCCAGTTCTGTCTGGTCTGTCAAAGATCCAGGAAAGACAGGATACGAACAACACACACCTGCATTTTTTTATTTTTATTTTATTTCACCTTTATTTAACCAGGTAAGCCAGTTGTATATCAATGTTTCTTAAGAAGTGTTGTGACTTTCATTAATATGATGACTGTTATTTATAGAATCAACTAACTCGATTAAATTAATAATGTAACAATTAACTCAGTATGATTTGGGGCACCATGGAAGAAGTTGTTTATAGAGTTACCATCTCCCGAATTAAACTCTAAAGGTCATTACCTATCAATATGTATAAAACAGTCAACGTATCAATCATTACGTCTTATCAGTCTCATTCTGAACGGTCGTAGACTTCTTGGATCTGCACGAACCCCAGCTTTACTTATGATTCAGTACTACCCAAATTGGTTTAATAATTGATTTACTAGCTAACTAAATAATTACACAGAATAGCATACACCAGCCAACCCCAATAAGCGGCCCGCGGGCCAGATCCGGCCCGCAAGAGCCAAATGTCTGGCCCACACTGACAGCATTGGCATTCACTTGTTATAATAAACATGAATTTAATATCCGCGGCTCTGCTTTATTTTGAAATTATCCCACACCTTGACCTGTGACCTTTACCGCGTGCATACGTAAGATGTGCTTCGCGCGCTCTGCGTACTCATCTCCACTCGACTAGCTACCTAGTGTAGTGTCATACACACACAGTAGCCGCAGCCGCTCGCCAGTTAACCCTCTTTCATCAAAAGGACTGACCACTTCCTCACAAAAAATTATTAAATCCAGTCAAACCAACATGGCATTCGCCAAGATACGCAAGGTAGACCAGGAGAACCGTCAGTTCAAAACTGACTGGACTGAGAGGTATTGCTTTTTTTTACCGGACCACAACAGTGCTAAGCCCACATGCTTAATATGCATGCAGACTGTAGCTGTAATCAAAGCGGACAATCTGAAGCTGCATTTTAACTCTATTCATGCTGCCAGTTTTAATGCAAACTACCCAGAAAAATCTGACCAGCGCAAACAAAAAATTGCAAGCATGTTAACGTCATACAAGCACTCGGTTTTAACTATGTGTAAAACAACATCGGCACAAGAGAGCGCAACAGCTGCCTCATTACACGTTTCTTGGAAGCTTGCAAGAGCTAAGAAGCCATTCGCCCGATGCAGAGTTAACTAAACAATGTGCAATCGACATGGCTGCGAAGTTTTAAACCAAGAGGAACCAATAAAAAAAAAGTTGTTGAGCTGTTGAAGCAAGTGCCGCTGTCGGCTAACACGGCAAACCAGAAGAGTCAAAGTTTTAGCGGAGGAGTGTTTTTCCAGTCTACTCACAGATTTGAGGAAAACCGAAGCATTCTCACTGGCAATAGACTCGTCTTGTGACCGAACCGACATGGAACAGCTGTCTGTGTTTGCAAGATTTTTTGATGGGAAGACATTCGGGAGGAGCTGCTGTGTTTGATTTCTCTACCCGGGCGTACAACCGGGAAATAATATTCAACGAGCTGACACAGTTCTTCGAAAGGAATGGCTTAGATGTGAGTAAAATTGTCTCTGTTGTTACCAACGGGGCTCCGTCAATGGTGGGACACCGCCAGTGCTTGGTAAGCAGGCTTTCTGCCGTTAACCCAGCACTCCTGGCATTTCACTGCATTATTCACAATTCAGTTTTGTGCGCAAAACTGTGTGGAAAAATGAAAGAGACCATGGATACTGTGACTCGACTAGTTAAACTTTGTCCGTGAGAGCTCTAGTCTGCAGCATCGCCTTTTTAGAGCATTACTCAAGGAAATGTCAGCTGAACACAATAATCTTTTGCTCCACAATGACGTTCGCTGGCTGAGCAAAGGAGATGGTGTGTGACCTGCGTGATGAACTTGTGTCATTTTTATCCAACCTGCAGAGCAAAAAAGCCTGCGACTTTTTGAGCTTTTTAACTGACAACAAGGTGATATCAGATGTTACTTTTTTGTGTGACATCATGTCTCATCTAAATCACCTTAACCTGCGACTACAAGGCAAGAACCACACTGTTGCTGACATGTATGAGGCGATTGAAGCTTTCCGGTCAAAGCTGCACCTCCTGGAGAAAGTTCATGGGAGAAAAGTTGCACTTTCCACGTCTGCGTGAGCATTGTGAGAAGAATAAAATGCAGGAAGATCCAGCAATGAAGGATTTTGTGTCCAGGCTGGCAGAAAACTTCAAGGAAAGATTTGAAAGCTCCCCTAAACTCTCAGCTGACATCCTTCTCTTCGTAAGACAGCCGTTTTCTGTGTCAGCTGACGGCCAGTGGACTGCAGAGGCCAAAAAGCTGGTGCCTTCCATAGATGAGGCTGCTCTTCAGATGGAAATCTTGGAGATGGGAACATCTGATTTGCTCAAAGCTCAACACAAGGATGCACTGGTGAGTGACCTTTTTTTTTCACCTTTATTTAACCAGGTAAACCAGTTGAGAACAAGTTCTCATTTACAACTGCGACCTGGCCAAGATAAAGCAAAGCAGTGCGATAAAAACAACAACACAGAGTTACATATGGGGTAAAACAAAACAAAGTCAAAAATACAACATAAATAAATATATATACAGTGTGTGCAAATGTAGCAAGTTATGGAGGTAAGGCAATAAATAGGCTATAGTGCAAAATAATTACAATTAGTATTAACACTGGAATGATAGATGTGCAAGAGATGATGTGCAAATAGAGATACTGGGGTACAAATGAGCAAAATAAATAACAATATAGGGATGAGGTAGTTGGGCGGGCTAATTTCAGATCTGTGTTTTAAAAACACCAGAGATATTGCAATGCTCCTACTCACGATGTTCCCCTCAACATACATCTGTGAATCAGCATTTTCTTCAATGAATGCTATCAAGAGCCAGGACAGAAACAGACTCTCAGATGCACATATTGGACAGTGCCTCAGGATTGCCACAACAGAATACAAGCCTGACATCAGAAAGGTTGCCTCATCCCGTCGCTCTCACTTCTCTCACTGATTGGTGAGTGAACCAGATCCAATAATTTTTTTGCTATTTTTCAATCTTCTTGTGGTATAATAATTACTACAATGAAATAACCATTTCATATTTAATAGCATGTTTCCTACTAAATATGCTACACAGCAGTAAATGGCATCCAACTAGCTAGTAAAATGTTTAACTTAATACACAGCAATAAAAAAATTATACACAAATAAAAGCTAATTAATTACATTGTCACATTAATATCAAACACTTTGGTTGTTAACAGCTTGATATTATTTGGTTCACATATTTTAAAAGTTTAAAAACTAATGTGGCATATTCTGATAACACATTTGAAAAGTGTTTGTCCTTCTGTCTCTTCTCTTAGAAAGACCGCCTGAACGCAGATATCCAAAGCATGGGTGTTTGTTCCAGACAGAAGTGGGCGCTGTGTGTGTGTGTGTGTGTGTGTGTGTGTGTGTGTGTGTGTGTGTGTGTGTGTGTGTGTGTGTGTGTGTGTGTGTGTGTGTGTGTGTGTGTGAATGTGTTTGCTGGACTTTTTGTTTGCTGACTGTTTGCACAGAATATGCTCCAGGGGCATTTCATAATTAAATAGTTGGTTTTGGACTAATTTAGTATTTTTCATTTTTGTCTTATGTGACTCCTAACACCACTACTAATAATTATAAAATCACAATAGAAGTGAAAACTGATAAAACATAAAACTGTCGCCAAAAAAACAAACGTTGGCCCTCGGCTTGGCATGCCTGACCAAATTTGGCCCTTTTGGAAATCTAATTGGGGAACCCTGACATACACACTTAATACATGAGAAAAGGTCCCTAGCGGACTAACAACTACATGACTGCTTGGTTATCAAAAGAGGGAGGTGTAAGGAAGAGAGAGGGAGAGGGAGAGAGAGAGAGACAAAGAGAGAGTCAAACTTATCGTTGATACATTTGGAAACTACCCTCAAAGTAATAATAGTACTTTGCTCACGAACCACCGCCCGTTTTGGGTAAGAAGTCATGAATGTATTTACTTGTATATGTCTTTGTTCGTCGTCTCTCTGTTGAAACTAACCAATCCTTCTATGGGGAAGGGGTCGGTTTTAGTGTCCCGTTTCGGTGTAAGGCTCTGCTTGTCCACCAGAGGTCACAATGTCCTTCTTCTTAGTTGTCTTGGTCTTGTAGTGGCGTGTTCAAATAGAACAGATACTTAGATGCACCAGTGATTGTCTGAGATGGTATTTTCTCCTTCCCACCTCGTGTGGTTAGTCAAAGTTCTAGATCACTTTACACACACAGCTGCAGACTGGCAGTGTTCTGGTCTAGTGAGTTTATCTTCTTCAGCTTGTGTTGAGATTCAAAGTTCTAACCATTTCAAACGTGTGGACTACCGTCTCCACGCTTTCTGGTCTAATGTACATTTCGATACCAAGGCTTTTTATGCACTCTGGTAAAAGGGGTGTTCCTACTTGCTGACACGATCTCTGAGCTCACTTCGGGCGTGGCTAGTCAATGTGCATAGCTTATATGAAAATCACATTCCTATCTTAACAAAAATACTCTCATAATTCTCCATATTATATACACAACATATTGGATGTAAACTTGACAGATAAAGTGTGTATACTTTCCAAATTACTGTATTTTCGTTTTAACATTTTTAATGACATCACAAAATAATAATATGACATGGTTAGTCTTTAGATCCCCACTGACCATTCCAAACATTCGAATGTTAGAAATATTGTTCCAGTGTTTACTTTTTGGACATTATAGTTTTGGCGGCAAAAGTCTTCTGTAGACAAACCACATTCCAATTCCAATACTGACGAGCAAGGGAGAGATTCCCCTCCTGCCTAATTTACGACCGAGTGTTAAGGTGTCAAAACTGGCCCAGCCACACCACCCCCCACCCCCCTTCTGTGGGTGAGAGGGTCTGGTTGTTGTCAGCCATTTGCCAAGCTGATCTGAGGCCTATGATCCTCACCCAGGATAGTCATGACAGAAGCAACTTAGCCCTATACTGACCTAAGGTTTGTATTTTTTTCAGTTAATTTGGGAATGAAATGCTGGTCCTAGATGTGTAGCTAAAGGTCACTTCTACCCACAGCTGATTTGTGATAGGCTTCTGAGGGTTTTTAATAATGTAATGGCAATCCTTTAATCATTTAGTGGAATCACACTCGAAAAACACTCTCCATAAATTGTGTGAATGGCCATGCAACTCAATGGGAGAATATCGTCAGAGAGAGAGAGAGGAGCGCTCAATGCATCCCGCACAATCCGTATGACCCATCACGAATCTGTAGTGAGGAACCAGCCTTGGGTTACCACGGCACTCTTTGCGATTCTCTATTCAGTTTTTCCACAGCAGTGCCCACATTTATCTCAACAGCGCACAGCGCACAGCGGCTGACCTGAGTGATATGCTTTAGGGCACACACAGTGAACAAACACACAGCCCGGCACTGTAAGTCAGTTAGATAAATAGTGAGTTGGGCTTTGACTGCTGTCTAATTTCACCTGCCTTCTCTTTGTTCAATTGAGTCTTTGGTCCCACAAAGGCAGAAAGTATCTGCCAGGGAATTAAGGAAAAGCAAAGAATGGTGTGTGTGTGTGTGTGTATGTGTGTGTGTGTGTGTTTGTGTGTGTGAGTGCATTGTGGGTCAGAGGTTGAAGCAACCATAACAGTTACATGATTCATTTCATCTTACCCCATGATGTGACTGTAAGCAATCTTAATCAACTCAGTTTCCAGTTCAAGGAGAGAGAGAACTACAATATCATTGATTGATTTTCTCCACATCCTTCCACCAAGTGTTAGGTATATGACAGGAGCCTCGTCTCATCTACCACTACCCCTGGTGGCAGTGGAGGCTGCTGAGGGGAGGACGGTTCATAGTAATGGCTGGAATGGAGTCAATGGAGTGGTATCAACCACATGGAAACCACGTGTTTGATGTGTATGATTCCATTCCATTGACTCCATTCCAGCCATTATCATGAGCCGTCCTCCCCTCAGCAGCCTCCACTGCCTGGCGGAACTATCTGGAATGTGACGAGAAGAGATGTGCCACAGGTGCCATGATAACAAGACAAACAGAGTGGAGACATGATAGGGAAAACAGAGGGATAAACAGATGAAGAAAAGATGGGGAAGTAGCAAGAGAGAGAGAGGTAGGGGGATAATGAGAGAGGGATAGAGAGAGAGAGAGAGAGAGAGAGAGAGAGAGAGAGAGAGAGAGAGAGAGAGAGAGAGAGAGAGAGAGAGAGAGAGAGAGAGAGAATCACAATTACCAAGATTACCAACATTATCATTCAGTACAAAGAATTTGCAACTATAAACGATTACAAACAAATCTAATATGCATTGGATGAAAAGCCAAAATGTTTTGGCAGCCAAATATGTGTCCTCCTGCCATAACCTGAGGGACAGCCAATGAAAACTGCAACGTAATCTCAATAATATTTCCCATTTTGGTTTTGTTTTGGCTTTCATACTGGCCTACTACTATTGCTTTAATGTATTATAATTCTCATTCATATTGTTGTTGTAGTTGCTGTTAATGGTAATCCCATTTCCACTACTACTATTATCATTGCTGTTGGTCCCACCATTTGTTGTTATATGTATACTTTCACAATGTAACTAATTTAAGTTGCCATGTCAATAAAGTCTACTGAATTAATATTAATTGCATTGAGAGAAGAGAGAGGGAGACGTTGCTGTACATCTCACTCAGTGTAAACAGTGGTTACCAAATGAACCTGCCACAGGGACGATATAGGAAGAGCAGTGGTCAGAGAAAATACTGCTGCTGGGTTAAACCACAGAGAGAGAGAGAGAGAGAGAGAGAGAGAGAGAGAGAGAGAGAGAGAGAGAGAGAGAGAGAGAGAGAGAGAGAGAGAGAGAGAGAAATACACACAATGAACGTACCAATAAACACACACACACACACACATGAAGGAATGCACGCCCACACACATATAAACACGTGTGCACACACATCCAAGCTTCATAAGTGATTCATAAGAGCTTCATAAGAGCTTTGGGAAACCATATAATCTCCACCAAATCATGTTCACCTTCAAGGACACAAACAGGTCTTAGCACTCTTGCTGTCCTCAGCATTTTGACCAGTACCTCCCAGTTGCTGCTGCCAAAACACTGTACAGTAAAGTGCAAAACACCTGACGTCAACTGAACCAGAGAGCCTCAATCGATCCGAAGCAGCACCCCTGGAATGGATCCCCAGGCATTACTAACGGATAGATCGGCCTCATCCATAATTAACCCTTGGCTGACTGTTCGCTGTCAGCAACATATTCAGGAGGAAGGCGAAGTGCCCATTAGGGTCAGAGTGCACACTGGTGTACCTTTATGGATGTCATTCTCTGGCTGCGTCCCAAATGGCACCCTATTCCCTACATAGTGCACTACTTTTGATTCACCATGTATTAGTGCAGTATACAGGGAATAGGGTGCCATTTGTGACTGAGCCTCTGTCAACTGTAGACCACTCAGCACAAACCCCGGGGAAATAATGTATTGTCCAGTGTGTCCACTATAGCGTGGGGTCGATCACAATTTATTACATGTTATGATGGTGATTTAACTTGGCATCTATATAAATAGTATGGAAAAACACTGCTCAGTAATAAGCTGATATGATGGTCTCAGTCATTGAGTACTCTATGGAGCAGAGAGATATGGATGGTGTTTATACCTCCAGACCCACCGACTCCTCACCACACACCCTGGCCCCCAAGCAGACAGAGAGTAAACAGAGCAGAGACCCTCCCCATCATAACTACTCCCTTGTTTACTTTCTCTTATTCTCTCCATCGCATCTCTGTCTGTTCTTTCTTTCATTCTTTCTCTTTCTCTGTTTTCTCCACCTCCACATATCGAGACAATAGACAGAGGGATGAGCGAATGAGAGAAGGAGAGAAGGAGAGAGAGAGAAGGAGAGAGAGAGGAGAGAATGAGAGAGGGAGAGAAGGAGAGAGAGAGAAGAAGAGAGTGAAAGAGGGAGAGAAGGAGAGAGACAGAGAAGAAGAGAGTGAGAGAGGGAGAGGAGAGAGAGAGAAGGCGAGAATGAGAGAGGGAGAGAAGGAGAGAGAGAGAAGAAGAGAGTGAGAGAGGGAGAGAAGGAGAGAGGCAGAGAAGGAGAGAGGGAGAGAGGGAGAGAAGGAGAGAGGCAGAGAAGAAGAGAGTGAGAGAGGGAGAGAAGGAGAGAGGCAGAGAAGGAGAGAGTGAGAGAGGGAGAGAAGGAGAGAGGCAGAGAAGGAGAGAGGCAGAGAAGGAGAGAGTGAGAGGGAGAGAAGGAGAGGCAGAGCAGAAGAGAGTGAGAGAGGGAGAGAAGGAGAGAGGCAGAGAAGGAGAGAGTGAGAGAGGGAGAGAAGGAGAGAGGCAGAGAAGGAGAGAGAGAGAAGGAGAGAATGAGAGAGGGAGAGAAGGAGAGAGAGAGAAGAAGAGAGTGAGAGAGGGAGAGAAGGAGAGAGGCAGAGAAGGAGAGAGTGAGAGAGGGAGAGAAGGAGAGAGGCAGAGAAGGAGAGAGTGAGAGAGGGAGAGAAGGAGAGAGGCAGAGAAGGAGAGAGGCAGAAAAGGAGAGAGTGAGAGAGGGAGAGAGGGAGAGAAGGAGAGAGGCAGAGAAGGAGAGAGTGAGAGAGGGAGAGAAGGAGAGAGGCAGAGAAGGAGAGAGGCAGAGAAGGAGAGAGTGAGAGAGGGAGAGAAGGAGAGAGGCAGAGAAGGAGAGAAGCAGAGAAGGAGAGAGTGAGAGAGGGAGAGAAGGAGAGAGGCAGAGAAGGAGAGAGGCAGAGAAGGAGAGAGTGAGAGAGGGAGAGAAGGAGAGAGGCAGAGAAGGAGAGAGGCAGAGAAGGAGAGAGTGAGAGAGGGAGAGAAGGAGAGAGGCAGAGAAGGAGAGAGGCAGAGAAGGAGAGAGGGCGGGGCTACTGCTAGCTCCCCTCACCCCTGTCTGGCCTTGTCTCTCATTTTATTGAACAAGAGATTATTCCAGACAGACAGATGAGGTACCGCACCCACACACACACACACACGCGCGCACACACAGACACACACACAGGCTGGCCTCAGTCAGTAGAGCATAATCATATTGTGCTGTCCTTTAGAATGGAGGCAGTAAGGATGTGGAGTTGCAGACTACTGAACATGACGAGCACATAGAGACTTAAAACAGAACTTTCTCTCCACTCCTTTTAACCGGTGAAGATGAGCGGTGATCCGGAACACTTGAAGGCAGTTAGTTCTGAAGGCCCATCCTCTGTTAAACGCCGACAATTTGTCCGGGGAGTTATTCCGACGCTAATCAAAGCAGACACTCAAGGAGCCCAGTATTTCTGCGAGGGCGGTCGATTCCTCTTCTCCTATTAGGATCGACCAGCAGCTAGCAATCGCAGCGTCTGTGAAGCACCGCGCAAGCTCTATAATATCTCACTTTCCACCTTCCAACCACGGGAGTCTATATTGCTCATGGTTGGCTTTGTATCTGGCGACATCCGTTTATCATATTGATTTCTGTTAGCTTCAAATCTAATAGAAAGGGCAAGGAGTTGAAAACCTGACCAGGAAAACCTCAGGGCCCTTTATCATATCTGAGCAGGAAAACCTCAGGGCCCTTGATTATATCTGAGCAGGAAAACCTCAGGGCCCTGTATCATATCTAATAGATGTGCTTTAAGTGAGATTTCTGAGGAGGGATGCTTCTAGATAGACTTCACAGTGCTGTTAACGCTGCTTTAAAGTAACTGCCCAGTGTTTCCAGATTTCTACTAAATATGACCTATAATGAATTACAATATGAGTGAAATAGCTTCTTTTTTTTTTCATTAAGTATGTTAAAAAGCTGCTTTTCTGTGTTGGAATGGTGTGGGCATACCCCTACAACAGAATGGTGTGGGCATACCCCTACAACAGAATGGTGTGGGCATACCCCTACAACAGAATGGTGTGGGGCATACCCCTACAACAGAATGGTGTGGGCGTACCCCAACAACAGAATGGTGTGGGCGTACCCCTACAACAGAATGGTGTGGGGCGTACCCCTACAACAGAATGGTGTGGGCGTACCCCAACAACAGAATGGTGTGGGCGTACCCTACAACAGAATGGTGTGGGCGTACCCCAACAACAGAATGGTGTGGGCGTACCCTACAACAGAATGGTGTGGGGCATACCCCTACAACAGAATGGTGTGGGCGTACCCCAACAACAGAATGGTGTGGGCGTACCCCTACAACAGAATGGTGTGGGGCGTACCCCTACAACAGAATGGTGTGGGCGTACCCCAACAACAGAATGGTGTGGGCGTACCCCTACAACAGAATGGTGTGGGCGTACCCCAACAACAGAATGGTGTGGGCGTACCCCTACAACAGAATGGTGTGGGCGTACCCCAACAACAGAATGGTGTGGGCGTACCCCAACAACAGAATGGTGTGGGCGTACCCCTACAACAGAATGGTGTGGGCGTACCCCAACAACAGAATGGTGTGGGCATACCCCTACAACAGAATGGTGTGGGCGTATACTGCTCATTAAAAATATGAACGTGAGTAGACCTCTGATTGGCCAGCTCATTCTCCTCAGGAGGAAATAGTAAGCATTTTCGAAACGGTCTGTTTGAGGTGGGTTTTTTAAAGTGTTTTTTTTTCTCCAATTTATGCTTTGGCCACAAATAGGAGTATAGGATGAGTCAACAACATCATTTGGGTATGAGTTAACAGAACATGATATTTTAAAAAGTGAGATTTTCACTACTTTCATAGTGATGATGCCTCGAGGCAATGTCTTGTTGCACCTGGATGGCTGGTGAGGCTGATCCAATAGGATAATTGAGTTTTCATCAGGTCGCTAATTAGACCATGTTCATTTATTATTCATGTATTTCCTCAGGTCTTAGTAATATCGTTTTATGATGAGATGTTGAAGGGAAATGTTTATTAGAAGAGTAACTTTTACTTGACTATGATTGACAAGTCGATCAGAGAGAGTAGGAGGAAACAGAGTGAAAGAGAATGAAAGCTGGAGCTACCCTCTTGAAAACAGAGATTCATTTTCTAACCATAAGCCATAATAAAACAACTATATGAGCGTCAGGGACAAGCAGAGGTGAAAATCCCAGAGTATTTGTTTCATTCAACTGTAACAATACAATGACACAGCAGTACTGGAGCCGCCCTTGGACTGCAGGACAGCAGCCAGAACCGGAGATCACTCTTTATTCATCAGAAAATGACACCAACCTTCATCAGCAAACAGATCAACAGTCTTTCTCATCTTGAAAAGGGTGTGTGTGTGTGTGTGTGTGTGTGTGTGTGTGTGTGTGTGTGTGTGTGTGTGTGTGTGTGTGTGTGTGTGTGTGTGTGTGTGTGTGTGTGTGTGTGTGTGTGTGTGTGTGTGTGTGTGTGTGTGTGTGTGTGTGTGTGTGTGTGTGTGTGTGTGTGTGTGTGTGTGTGTGTGTGTGTGTGTATGTGCGTCCATGCGCGTGCTACTGTTGCTGGAGAGTACAGTCCCCAGGGCTTTTAGACCAACCAGGGTATTATTTCAAAGACAGGAAATCAATCAGAAAATGAAGACTTAACCCTCCCGTTGTCCTAGGGTCAAAATGACCCGCCACTGTGTTGAACCAACTTTATTCAATTTTTATATTTTTGGGATCATTTGTGAGAAGGAGGCAGTGAGACTTTAAAGAAAGTATCACTGCCTCCTTCTCACAAATGATCCAAAAAATATAAAAATTAAATAAAGTTGGTTCAACACAGTGGCGGGTCATTTTGACCCTAGGACAACGGGAGGCTTAATTGTAAAAATGAAAGGCTGAGATTAGAGTGCTTCAAAGGCATGGACACAGGAGAGACAAGAACTCACTGTACTGTAGTGCTGTACAACTGTGGTGACGTCAACTTTTGATCTGTGTGTGCGTGCGTGTGTGTGTGTGTTTCCGTGGGGCTGAGCACTGTGACACATTGTAACTGCAGCATTGTATCAGTCTTAAGCAGACAGCCTCCCTCTGAGTCAATTGCCCTGCGATTAGGAGAGTCAGACAGCACAGATCAGCAATCTGATAGACCCATTACTTTGTCACTGGTGCTGCACAAAGGTACCGCTGGGAGGGAGGGAGGGAGGGAAGGAGGGAGGGAGAGATGGAGAGGTGGAGGGGAAAGAGGGGAGGCAAGGGGGAGGGTGTTTATCAATAATTCAAACATTGATTCCTAATCTCCCAACTGGTTTCCAGAGTTCCACAGAGAAGGAAAAAAACCTGGAACTCAATGTTGTACATTCACCATTAATGTGATTCCACCACCACCCTAAAATCCATGTAGCTCTTTAAAAAGTGCTACATCTTAGCATGCCATGACATCGGCTTCACCTAAATCTCCATTGATTTGGCTTTTTATCTCCGCTACATTTAACAAGAAGATTAATATTTAATACATGTTGAAGTCCATCCTCTAGCCTATGGATATAAGCCTGAGATATAGGGAGAAGAGAGCGAGGGAGAGAGAGAGAGAGAGAGAGAGAGAGAGAGAGAGAGAGAGAGAGAGAGAGAGAGAGAGAGAGAGAGAGAGAGAGAGAGAGAGAGAGAGAGAGAGAGAGAGAGAGAGAGAGAGAGAGAGAGAGAGAGAGAGAGAGAGAGAGAGAGAGAAGAGAGAAGGCTCCCAAGGGCGTAAGAAACAGAGAGAGAGAGAGAAAGAGAGAGAGAGAGTGAAGGTGAGAGAGTGAAGGAGGGAGAGAATAAATGAAGAGAAACCCTTATCAGCACTTCTCCAACAGCTTGTCTTCTGTAGAGACCAGCCACACACCCCGTATCCAAAAGGACACATCATCACAAATCAAGCCCATCAATGATGTTTTTCCAATATCCAAAACAACTAACCCCCAACACACACACACACCTAACTGCACCTGCAGCCTGCTCAAAGCGGTGAGCGCTCCACACACAGCAGCCAAGTAGCGCTGCGCTTCCACCAGCCAACTTCCCCAGCCACCAGGGACAGGAGCTGCAAGCAGTAGCTGCTGCCCACAAACAGAGGTCTGGAGCCAGCTTCATAGACCTCAACCTCCCCCTGGACTCTTCAGCCTCTGGAGCTCCAGCACTAATCCAGCACTAATGCTAACAGGCTAACCAGGTTGGAGGTGTGTCAGCCAGTCCAAGTTGTCCATCTTTATTTTACCTTTTTGGGTCTCTTCCTCCTCTGGCCAAGCCCGTTGAGCCTATCCCCAGCCTCCATCCGGTAGTGGGACTGAGAGTCCTCGTTCATCCTCTACCACCAATCCAACCACACTCACTCACTTTATCTTCCTCTTCTTATTTCTATCTCTTTTGTCCTCCAGTGAAAACCACTCAACTAGCGCTCTTCAGCTCTTCTCAACCAGCAGGGCTCTCTCTACCCAACCTCCCTCTGTCTTCAGTAGTCCACAGCGACTGTAGCGACCAGCCAGGGACGGGGGCGTGGTAGAGTGAGAGAGAGGGAGGGAGGAGAGGGGGGGGGCAGGAGAGTGAGGAGCAGGGGTGGGAGGGAGGGGGAAACCACAATGGTGTTGCCATGGCAGCATCTGCCACCAATGTTTATCTGAAGAGTGTGTGCTGGCGAACCAGATTTCTCCCAGTCACTACCCCAGTAAAGTGTACCAGCGCTCAATTGGCTTCTGGATTCTTTTTCAAATCTAGGTGGGGACCTATGGGGTGAAGCTAGCGGAGAACAACATTAAGTAGGATCAACAAAGCCATATAAATGATTAGGTTTTTTGGCTTTATTTAGCTGCTTTTATCAAGCAACAATGCTTTTAAAATTACTAATAAAACAGAGCCACTATAACAATCAACTTACAGCATTACAACCTTATCCTTGTCCCTTTTCAAAATAAAACCCAGTCTCACGTTGCTGTCTTTGTTTTCAAAGTACTGTATACTCTTAGAAAAAAAGGTTCCAAAAGGGTTCTTCGGCTGTCACCATAGGAGAACCCTTTTTGGTTCCAGGTAGAACCATCTGTGGAAAGGGTTCTACACGGAACCAAAAAGGGTTCTACCTGGCACCAAAAAGGGTTCTTCAAAGGGTTTTGTCATGGAGACAGCTGAAGAACCCTTTTTGGTTCTAGATAGCACCTTTTTTTCTAAGAGTGTAGTCTGTATCTTAAATCTGTGTATACCCCAACCCCTCCCTAAATACAATCTTGGCTTTATTGGTGCCTTTGAAAACACAGATTCTCTGTCTTAATGATAGCCTTGGGTTATGAGCAGGAGGCACCACTGTTGAAACAGCATCACATTAATGGAGATGAGAGCCCCCTCCTTCTCTCTTCTCTACCTCATCCCTCCATCTCTCCCTCACACATTGATGACATGGAGATCAAGAGAGATCTACGAGAAAACGAGACGGAAAGGAGAAATATGAGGAAGAAAGAGAGAAAGAGAGATGAAGGGAGCGCTCTATATCTCCTCTCTCTTTTTCTCTCTCTCTCTCATCCTCCTCTCTCACTCCCTCTCTCTCCTCCTCCTCTCTCACTCCCTCTCTCCCTCACTCTCCATCTCATCTCCCCTCTCCTTGTCTCTCTTTCCTTCCCCTCACACTCTCTCCCTCCGCACTCTCTTTCACACTCTCCACCCCTACACCCCCTCTCCTATATTATGTTCATCACTTCCAAATCCCAGCGTTCCAGCGTGATTTCAGCCTATTCCTGGTTCAGTCTGGTAACCCTCTCTTCCCCTCCTCTCTCCCCCTCCTCTCTCCCCCTACTCTCTCCCCCTCCTCTCTCCCCCTACTCCCTCCCCTCCTCCCTCCCCTCCTCTCTCCCCCTACTCCCTCCCCCTCCTCTCTCCCCCTACTCCCTCCCTCCTCTCTCCCTCCCTCTCTCCCCCTACTCCCTCCCCTCCTCTCTCCCCCTACTCTCTCCCCCTCCTCTCTCCCTCCCTCTCTCCCCCTACTCCCTCCCCCCTCCTCTCGCCCCGTCCCCCCTCTCGCCCCCGTCCCCCCTGCCACCAGTCATCACCCCCAGTGACAGCTCCCAGAGAGGGCCATGTGATTTGACCATGCTGGGGACAGATGTTAGCCATAACTAATAACTCACCCCCCTTTGGTGATGTATAAAACTGGGCCGTATGGCAGCATATAAACCTATGAAGGGATAGAGTGCCTTCAGAAAGTATTCACATCCACATTTTGTTTTTACAGCCTGAATTGAAAATGTATTAAATTGAGATTTTTTGTCACTGGCCTATACACAATACACCATAATGTCAAAGAGGAATGATGTTTTTAGAAATGTTTGCAAAATAATAAAAAATGAAAAGCTGAAATGTCTTGAGTCAAGTATTCAACCCCTTTGTTATGGCAAGTCTAAATAAGTTCAGGAGTAAACTTAACAAGTCACATAATAAGTTGCATGGACTCACTCTGTTTGCAATAATAGTGTTTATGTCACGATCGTCTAAGGAGGAGGACCAATGCGCAGCGTTGAAGGTGAACATATTTATTCAGAGAATGATCACACGATCAAAACAACAAAACGAAACGTGACGTCCCTGGTTACATAAACAAACCAACACGGAACAAGAAACCACAATGAAAGAATGCCTAACGGCTACCTAAGTATGACTCCCAATCAGAGACAACGAGCTACAGCCGTCTCTGATTGGGAGCCACCCTGGCCAACATAGATATACAAAACCAGAAAGTGAAACCTAGAACACACATAGACTATACACACCCTGGCTCAACATATTAGAGTCCCCAGAGCCAGGGCGTGACAGTACCCCCCCCTAAAGGCGCGGACTCCGACCGCGCCCACCAAATACCACAGGGGAGGGACCGGGTGGGCACTCCGCTTAGGCGGCGGATCCGGCTCCGGGCCTGAGCCCCGCTCCCTCTCCAACCCCCCAAAGTACCCCTGGTCCGGTCTGGCCCCGCTGGCCGGAGCTGGACTGCACACTGGTGGGAGCGGATTGCTCTAGCTCCGGCGTGAAGCATCTGACCGGTGCCGGACCAGCCACCGGTGGAACAGGCACGAGGCCGTGCCGGACTGACGACGCACACCACTGGCTTGGTGTGGGGGAGCAGGAGCGGGCCGAGCCGGGCTGTCGAGCGCACCCCTGACTTGGTGCGGGGAACAGGCACGGGCCGTGCGGACTGACGACGCACACCACTGGCTTGGTGCGGGGAGCAGGAGCGGGCCGAGCCGGGCTGTCGGGCGCACCACTGACTTGGTGCGGGGAGCAGGAACGGGCCGAGCCGGGCTGACAAAGCGCACCACCGACTTGGTGCGGGGAGCAGGAACGGGCCGAGCCGGGCTGGACGAAGCGCACCACTGACTTGGTGCGGGAAGCAGGAACGGGCCGAGCCGGGCTGACGAGCGCACCACTGACTTGGTGCGGGGAGCAGGAACAGGCCGGACCGTACTGGGGACACACACCACTGGTCCTACGCAGGGATCTGGAATGGTCCGGACCGGACTGGTAACACACCCCAGTACCTCTCGCCGTGCCTCTACACCTTCCACCCCCTCTTCGACCAGTGGCCCCCGTAACCTGGCGGCCTCCTCTGCCAATCCGCTGGGCCGCTCTGCCGCGGTCTCCTGCTGGCCCGTCGTCCACGGCGTTAGCCCCCCTAAAAAATGTTCTGGCGTCTCTCCCCGTGGACCAGGCCTCCATGTCTCTCGCCAGACTCTCACCCCACTGCTCCAAAGTCCAACCTCTCTCCTCTTCACTTGGCTTGGCCCAGTCGAGACTCTTACTCCACTGCTCCCAAGTCCATCCTCTCTCTTCTTCACGCTGCTTGGTCCTGTTATGGTGGTTTCTTCTGTCATGATCGTCTAAGGAGGAGGACCAATGCGCAGCGTTGAAGGTGAACATATTTATTCAGAGAATGATCACACGATCAAAACAACAAAACGAAACGTGACGTCCCTGGCTACATAAACAAACCAACACGGAACAAGAAACCACAATGAAAGAATGCCTAACGGCTACCTAAGTATGACTCCCAATCAGAGACAACGAGCTACAGCCGTCTCTGATTGGGAGCCACCCTGGCCAACATAGATATACAAAACCAGAAAGTGAAACCTAGAACACACATAGACTATACACACCCTGGCTCAACATATTAGAGTCCCCAGAGCCAGGGCGTGACAGTTTAACATGATTTTTTTATGACTACCTCATCTCTGTACCCCACACATACAATTATCTGTAAGGTTCATCAGTCGAGCTGTGAATTTCAACACAGATTCAACCACAAAGACCAGGGAGGTTTTCCAATGCCTCGCAAAGAAGGGCACCTTATTGGTAGATGGGTAAAAAAAAAGCAGACATTGAATATCCCTTTGAGCATGGTGAAGTTATCAATTACACTTTGTATGGTGTATCAATACACCCCGTCACTACAATGATACAGGCATCCTTCCTAACTCATTTGCCGGAGAGGAAGGAAACCGTTTATGGATTTCACCATGAGGTTACAGAGTTTAATAATGGCTGTGATAGGAGAAAACTGAGGATGGCTCAACAACATTGTATGCAAAAAATGTGGCAAAGAAATTAACTTTATGTCCTGAATACAAAGCGTTATATTTGGGGCAAATCCAACACAACACATCACTGAATACCACTCATGCCCATAACATGATGCAGCATAGAGCTAAGCACAGGCAAAATCCTAGAGGAAAACCTGCTTTCCAACACACACTGGGAGAGAAATTCACCATTCAGCAGATCAATAACCTAAAGGGCAAATATACACTGGAGTTGTTTACCAAGATGACATTGAATGTTCCTGAGTGGCCTAGTTACAGTTTTGACTTAAATCAGCTTGAAAATCTATATGTATGCCAGCCTTACAGTACAATAAAGGTACCCTGTAGGTGACTGGGTCCCATGCATTCTACATTAGCTTAAATTCTAACACCAATTACAGAGAGGGTTACGAGTGTGCAAGCACATTATATGGAGCACAGATGAACCAACCCAAGCCTCTCTGCTGCCAACGTGTGCATACCTGGAACAAACACAAACACACAAAAAACACACACATTAATATGTGTGTGTGTGTGTGTGTGTCTTGTCTGATAGATTACGCAGTAGTGTTTCAGATTGTGTGTCTATAGAGAAGTGGTTGACATTGACTGTGTGTGCCCAGCTTGTGTGCATGCATCATGCATTCACGTGTGTCTATCGCCTTGTTTCTCTGCCTTAATTACCAACTCCGTTGGCACAGCGTGCCCGCCATGCCAGAGGGCACACATGTGTGTGTTGGCACTGCCTGCTGAGAGGAGTGAGGGATGGGAGCAGAGCCAGATGAAGGAGAAGAGAAGGAGGGGGGCAGGGTCTGATCCTCTCATCCCCCATTTCTCTGACCAGTCCCAGATATACCAGAGAGGTGGTAACATCAATCAGTAATCATACTGCTTCAGAGAGGTGGTAACATCAATCAGTAATGATACTATACCAGAGAGGTGGTAACATCAATCAGTAATGATACTGCTTCAGAGAGGTGGTAACATCAATCAGTAATCATACTGCTTCAGAGAGGTGGTAACATCAATCAGTAATCATACTGCTTCAGAGAGGTGGTAACATCAATCAGTAATCATATTGCTTCAGAGAGGTGGTAACATCAATCAGTAATCATACTGAATCAGAGAGGTGGTAACCACATCATCCTAACACCCTAGTAAGCCCGTTCATTATAGATCTAATTAGTATCTGTCCATCTGTTCAGTCTAGTCAGTATACTGTATAGCTGATCATGTTTCTTTTCATTAGGAGTCTAGTTAGGGATCTTTTTCATCAAGTAATTCATGAATTCTACCCTTTTCATCACATTGCCTTTGCTTATGATGAGTCCGGTTATAGATGTGTATTATCAATGCAAACGGATCAACTGATTAACGGTATAAGGATTCACACTACACTAGGTTTTCTCTCTTAATAAATATGCCCATTTCTGTTTTCTCTCCGTTTTATTAAAGTGATTGATCAGAGATGGAGTAAGAGATATCAAACGATATCAAGATATATAATATCAAGCAAGGTTAGTATAGTAAACAAATACTGAAATTAAAATGAAAACAAAAATTGGAAAAACGATTTAGTAAACTGAAATAAAATAATTAAGAAAAACATTAAAAAAACTAAAACTATACTGAAACTATTATCTTTGACTGCAAAACTAACTACAACTAACAAAAATATAAACGCAACATGTAAAGTGTTGGTCCCATGTTTTATGAGCTGAAATAAAATGTTCCATACACACAAAAAGCTTATTTCTCTCAAATGTTGTGCACAAATTTGTTTACATTCCTGTTAGTGAGCATTTCTCCTTTGCCAAGATAAATTACACAGGTGCACCTTGTGCTTGGGACAATAAAAGGCCACTAAAATGTGCAGTTTTGTCACACAACACAATGCCACAGATGCCATGCTGACTGCAGGAATGTCCACCAGAGCTGTTGCCAGAGAATTGAATGTTCATTTCTCTACCATAAGCCGCCTCCAACGTCTTATTATAGAATTTTGCAGTACATCCAACCGGCCTCACAAACGCAGACCACGTGTAACTATGACAGCCCAGGACCTCCACATCTGGCTTCTTCACCCGGACCGCTGATGAAACTGAGGAGTATTTCTGTCTGTAATAAAGCCCTTTTGTGGGGAAAAACTCATTCTGATTGGCTGGGCCTGGCTGCTAAGTGGGTGGGCCTATGCCCTCCCAGGCTCACCCATGGCTGCACCCGTTCCCAGTCATGTGAAATCCATAGATTAGGGCCTAATGAATTTATTTCAATTGACTGATTTCCTTATATGAACTGTAACTCAGTAAAACCTTTAAAATTATTGCATGTTGTGTTTATATTTTTGTTCAGTATAAAATATAAAATAAAATAAAAAGAGCGTCTGCTAAAATGTAAATGTAAAACTAGGTAAAAGGGAAGACATCAGAGGGCGCGAGCGTGAACAATGGCGGCAGCAAAAGGACCATGTATTGTAGCGTCAGCAGCGTGTATGGAACAGAGGAAAAAGGGAAAACCCAACCAACCTCAAAGAATCATACAAACAATTTGAGGATAAATACAAGGTGAGACAGCCACCAGATATTAGTAAGGAACTTATCTGTCGGCCTTGCATTTAAGAACATAATTGGTTAAAGAAAATTGTGATAAATAAAAAAGTTTACCAGTTTCATTTAAGGACCAAAAGATTGACAGCCGTCCCATATGGATTGCAAAATAGTTGGGAAGAGATTTTTGACGTACCGATTCCATGGCATAGTGTTTATGAACTGATACGCAAAATGACGCTGGATTCAAAACTTATAATTTTTCAATTTAAATTATTATATAAAATTCTTGCTACCAATAGAATGTTATTTGTATGGGGGATACAATCTTCCCAGCTCTGCAGATTTGGCTGTGAAGAGACAGAATCATTAGATCATTTGTTTTGTTACTGTCCATTTGTAGCTTGTTTCTGGACACAGGTCCAGGAATGGCTGAAGGATTACAATATTTGCATGGAGCTGACCCTGCAGATAGCACTACTGGGTGATCTGAAAAGTCATAGTCAATCGATCAATAATATTATAATACTTTTACCAAAGATGTTTATTATCAATTCACAAACTGTAGAAACAATGAGAATAGAAAGGTTCAGAACTTTTGTAAAACATCACAGTACAGTTGAAAAATATATGGCAAATAGAAATCCAATATGGATGATGTTAAGAGATAGATGGGAGGTGTTGAATGGAGCTGAAGGATGGGACTAATAACAACAACTAATAACAACAAGATAACTAATGTAAAGCATGCTGTGTCCTTAATAAGTATATAGGTTATATATTGTGAGCTTTTGTGAAAGAGCACAGTTAGAAAGATATGGCATATAGAAGCATACCAGATGGACATCATGAAAATGATCGGAGGATGTTCAGGAGTAAAAACAAACAAAATATAATTAGTGACTGTGTCCATAAAATGTATATAGTATGTATAAGCATGAAGTAGAGGCCTAAGCATTGTTGTTCACTAGTTTACTCCAATTGGGGAGGGGATGGTGGGGTAGGAACGTAATAAAGGGAAATATATATATTTTTAAAGGATATTTATGTATGTATATATGTATGTATGTGTATACAGTGGGGAGAACAAGTATTTAGTCAACCACCAATTATGCAAGTTCTCCCACTTAAAAAGATGAGAGAGGCCTGTAATTTTCATCATAGGTACACGTCAACTATGACAGACAAAATGAGAAAAAAATTCCAGCATATCGGGGATTGGAAGTGATGCAGACAATTACATTGATGGAAGTTACAATCTATCTGCAATATTAAAGCTGATCTACCCCCTAAATTGTTTTTATAATATAAATAATATAAAAATGCTTTTTATAAAACTCAAACTAAATAAAAACGAGTAAATCAAAACTGAAAACTAACTGAAACGAAACAGAATTTCTAATAAAAATCAAAAAATCTAAAAACGAATAAAAATAAAAATGTATAGAAAATTACAAAACTATAATAACCTTGATATAAAGAAATATCGGAAGACATCAAAAGGATAGGAGGCGAGGCCATTCAGCAGCATCTATTTATAGCTGCGTTACATGAAAGAGTATTTATAGATAAATGGCAACTGAGAGATCACAGAGATACCTATTCAACAGTAACCAACCAGGATATACAGTAGGTTACTGCTGGGTAGTATTCATTAGAGCACACAGTAGAAAAACATTTTGGAACTGAAAACGAAAACTTGAACACATTGACTCTGTACCGGGACCCCCTGTATATAGCCTCCCTTCTGTTATTTTATTTTACTGCTGCTCTTTACTAATTTGTTATTTTTATTTCTTACTTATCAATTTTTTTACTTAACACTTATTTTTCTTTAAATTGCATTGTTGGTTAAGGGCTTGTAAGTAAGCATTTC
Organism: Coregonus clupeaformis; assembly: GCF_020615455.1. NCBI lineage: Eukaryota > Metazoa > Chordata > Actinopteri > Salmoniformes > Salmonidae > Coregonus > Coregonus clupeaformis. The sequence goes on from NC_059199.1 coordinate 11,671,973, forward strand.
ACTGTAAGGTGTACCTGTTGTATTCGGCGCATGTGGCAAATAAAATGTGATTTGATTTGGAGCCTAATGAATACAACACTGTTGAGAAGGGCCTTCCTACTCTACGAGGATGGGCAAAGACAACCTGCCACAGATTCAAGTTGTAGAAAGCTTTCAGAGTAGTAATCAGCCATTTAAGATTTTCGTCGCCATTTTATAGCACTAGTCAATAGACTATTTTTTCAATATGTAGTTGACATTTTGTAGTTTCTATCTCATTTTGTCGGTATAAAAACCCTGGAGAATTTAATGAATTGTTAAAATTTAACAAGAGCAATATTAATGTGCGAGGAGTACAATTATTTGTTAATGAGCCATTGTCAGTGATTCTACTCTTGTTTCCGGCAGATGTGTCAGACAGCAACCAGCAGGTTCCGACAAACACACACACACACACACACACACACACACACACACACACACACACACACACACACACACACACACACACACACACACACACACACACACACACACACACACACACACACACACACACACACACACACACATATCATATTACTCTGCTTATGTCTCATTATTGGACCAATAAAGGCTTTATTATCAATCAGGGCATCCAGTTCACTATCAGAGACAGATCTAAGATCTGATTTGTCAGAATAGTACACTGCAGCTTTAGATGTTCTCCTGTTTGACAGCTTAGCAGTCCTTTGTACTTCGCTTTGAAGATGAAATTACTTCACCGTTTCATTCATTCACATCAAATAGGCTGAGCAAAAAAATGAATGCAGTTGAAATGAAAAATGTATGCACTCACTAACTGTAAGTCGCTCTGGATAAGAGCGTCTGCTAAATGACTAAAAATGCATACACACACATGCGCACACACACACACGACACACACACACACACACACACACACACACACACACACACACAGTTGTGTGCGGTTGCATCTGTCACACACACATACTGCATCTAGTCATGCATATCACTGAAGTATGGTCCCTTTTAGACAACAATCCTCCAGAAGTGTCTGTGTGTCTGTCTGTGTGTGTCTGTGTGTGTGTGTGTGTGTGTGTGAGTGTTTGTGTGTGTGTGTGTGTGTGTCTGTCTGTCTGTCTGTCTATCTGTCTGTCTGTCTGTCTGTCTGTCTGTCTGTCTGTCTGTCTGTCTGTCTGTCTGTCTGTCTGTCTGTCTGTCTGTAGGACCCTCTAATAAAACAGACAGGGGGTGTGAGTGTGTACATGTGTACAAATAATAAAACTGACTCACAGAACAACACACACTCCTGCATTCTCCCGGAGGAGGCCCCATCTGGCCCAGCTGATTGGCTATTGACTGGAGAGTGTCTCCTACAAGGACCCTCACTGGGAGGAGTGGATCATGGCATTGCTGTTCATTTCAGTATATATCAACGAATTGGCGAGGGCACTGGAACAGTCTGCAGCACACGGCCTCACCCTACTAGACTCTGAAGTCAAATGTCTACTGTTTGCTGATTATCTGGTGCTTCTGTCCCCAACCAAGGAGGTCCTACAGCAGCACCTAGATCTTCTGCACAGATGCTGTCAGATCTGGGCCTTGACAGTAAATCTCAGTAAGACAAAAAAGGTCCAGTTGCCAGGACCACAAATACAAATTCCATCTAGACACCGTTGCCCTAGAGCACACAAAATACTATACGTACCTCGGCCTAAACATCAGCACCACAGGTAACTTCCACAAAGCTGTGAACGATCTGAGAGACAAGGCAAGAAGGGCCTTCTACGCCATCAAAAGGAACATAAAATTCGACATACTAATTAGGAACTGGCTACAAATACTTCAATCAGCTATAGAACCCATTGCCCTTCATGGTTGTGAGGTCTGGGGTCCGCTCACCAACCAATAATTCACAAAATGGGACAAACACCAAATTGAGACTCTGCATACAGAATTCTGCAAAAATATCCTCTGTGTACAATGTAAAACACCAAATAATACATGTAGAGCAGAATTAGGCCGATACCCGCTAAAATCCAAAAAAGAGCCATTCAATTCTACAACCACCTAAAAAGAAGTGATTCCCAAACCTTCCATAACAAAGCCATCACCTACAGAGAGATGAACCTGGAGAAGAGTCCCCTAAGCAAGCTGGTCCTGGGGCTCTGTTCACAAACACAAACAGATCCCAAAGAGCCCCAGGACAGCAACACAATTAGACCCAACCAAATCATGAGAAAACAAAAAGAGAATTACTTGACACATTGGAAAGAATTAACAAAAAAACAGAGCAAACTAGAATGCTATTTGGCCCTAAACAGAGAGTACACAGTGGCAGAATACCTGAACACTGTGACTGACGCAAAATTAGGGAAAGCTTTGACTATGTACAGACTCAGTGAGCATAGCCTTGCTATTGAGAAATGTCGCCGTAGGCAGACCTGGCTCTCAAGAGAAGACAGGCTATGTGCACACTGCCCACAAAATGAGGTGGAAACTGAGCTGCACTTCCTAACCTCCTGCCAAATGTATGACCATATTAGAGACACATATTTCCCAGAGATCCACAACTCCCATATCTATTAGGTGAAATACCACAGTGTGCCATCACAGCAGCAAGATTTGTGACCTGTTGCCACAAGAAAAGAGAGAGAGAGAGAGAGAGAGGGAGAGAGAGAGAGAGAGAGAGAGAGAGAGAGAGAGAGAGAGAGAGAGAGAGAGAGAGAGAGAGAGAGAGAGAGAGAGAGAGAGAGAGAGAGAGAGAGAGAGAGAGAGAGAGAGAGAGAGAGAGAGAGAGAGAGAGACAGAGAGAGAGAACAAAGAACACACCCACCTAACCCAGAAGGAACAGCGGTGAGGAGAGTGGGAAAGAAATGACTGACAGGCTGAGGACTGAGGAGAAACAAACAAGAGACTTGGACTTTGGCTCAAGCCTATAAGGGTTTAACGTTCTTATTTTCAAGCTCTGTGTGTCTGGTCTGACAGAGCCTGGCTGAGGGGTTTAATGATCAAACAGACACACACACACACTGATGGACGCACACACACACATGCATTGACGTGCTCACGCACACACAAGTGCACGCACACACAAACGCACGCACACACACACACACACACACACACACACACACACACACACACACACACACACACACACACACACACACACACACACACACACACACACACACACAGACCCAGACCCAGACTAAAGAACCTCCCACATTCCAGCGGCCCACTAAACATCTCTCCCACCGTCACAAAGGATTCAGACACAATCAAAAGAGATTTACTGACAAATATTTCAAACTCCACACAACCTACTTGAGGGACACCATTGTTGACCTGTCTGCCAGACTTTTAACGAGAGCCATGTCTCCAGACTGATCTCTAAAGACAAACTTAGAGAGTGTAGGGAGAGAGAGAGCAATGGGAACCGCGTCTCCACTCCAGCAAGAAAACCTAGTGACACATCACACTCAGTTGGTTTAATGAAAACACAGGACCAGGAATAGCCTGGCCCTCTCTACAGTGTCTAGTCTCCGCTGCTGTCTGCAAAAAGCGAGCTAATTCGGGCGGCCCCCACCCGTCTGCCACCTCAACAGCCCCATCAACGTCAGCACCAGGTGGCTGTGGCAGTGCAGCGACGCTGGCATCACGGAAACACCCGACCTCCCAGCCCCGTCCCCGCCACCCGCTCCACCCTGCCCCCGACCCCCTCTGCCTGTGGTGGGCCACGTGCCATCTCAGCTGGCTGGCAGAGCTCCATGGGCCGTCTGGACACCAGCCAATCAGGGCATGAATGTTTTATGAGGGGAGGGGGGAGAGGAGAGGGGGGAGGGAGGGGGAGGGGAGGGGAGGAAGAGGAGAGGGGGGAGGAAGAGGAGAGGGAAGAGGGAGGGTCACGTGTTCCGATTCTATACAGTATGCACTCTATGGCCCTTCCAGACCCACTCAGATTCAATGACACTCTGCCATTGGCAAAAGCATTCCACTCATGTCCCTTTCTTTCTTTCTTTCTTTGTTTCTTTCTTTCCTTCTTTCTTTCCTTCTCTTTTCTTTCCTTTAAATGCTGCGTAGCTGATTCATTCCAACTTTCTCTCCCCTCTCCCCTCATCTCTCTTCACAAGGTGGACATTAACCCTACGAAAACACTATCATTTCAAAAAAGGAAAGAACAACGTCATCAACCAGGCAGTGGCCTAACGACAGTATTGATATCCCTGAATATTAGGGCGCTTCTAAAAACAGAACTGATGAGGAATTGATTGTACTGACAGGCAGAGATCCATAGGAAAACATAACCTCAGAACTAGCAGCTGTTTTGCTAACTGGGCAGAATGGTGAGGTAACATTATAGATATTGATCAGTCTTGTTATGCATGCAATATGATGGAAGAAGAGGCTGCTATCCATAGTCATAGAATACAAAACATAGAATACAAAATAAAAGTACAAATAAAAACCACAAAATAACTACGATGAGAGTTAAAGAAAAACGAGAATGCAAGTACAGTGCCTTGCAAAAGTATTCATCCCCCTTGGTGTTTTTCCTATTTTGTTGCATTACAACCTGTAATTTAAATGGATTTTTATTTGGATTCCATGTAATAGACATACACAAAATAGTCCAAATTGGTGAAGTGAAATGAAAAAAATAACTTGTTTCAATAAATTATAAAAAAATAATAACGGAAAAGTGCTGCGTGCATATGTCTTCATTCCCTTTGCTATGAAGCCTCTAAATAAGATCTGGTGCAACCAATTACCTTCAGAAGTCAAATAATTAGTTAAATAAAGTCCACCTGTGTGCAATCTAAGTGTCACATGATCTGTCACATGATCTCAGTATATATATACATGTTCTGAAAGGCCAAAGAGTCTGCAACACCACTAAGCAAAGGGCACCACCAAGCAAGCGGCACCATGAAGACCAAGGCGCTCTCCAAACAGGTCAGGGACAAAGTTGTGGAGAAGTACAGATCAGGGTTGGGTTATAAAAAAATATCAGTCACTTTGAACATCCCACGGAGCACCATTAAATCCATTATAAAAAAATTGAAAGAATATGGCACCACAACAAACCTGCCAAGAGAGGGCCGCCCACCAAAACTCACGGACCGGGCAAGGAGGGCATTAAAAAAGAGAGGCAACAAAGAGACCAAAGATAACCCTGAAGGAGCTGCAAAGCTCAACAGCGGAGATTGGAGTATCTGTCCATAGGACCACTGTAAGCCGTACACTCCACAGAGCTTGGCTTTACGGAAGAGTGGCCAGAAAAAAGCCATTGCTTAAAGAAAAAAAATATCTTCCAGAGATTTGAGACTGGGACGGAGGTTCACCTTCCAGCAGGACAATGACCCTAAGCATACTGCTAAAGCAACACTTGAGTGGTTTAAGGGGAAACATTTAAATGTATTGGAATGGCCTAGTCAAAGCCCAGACCTCAATCCAATTGAGAATCTGTGGTATGACTTAAAGATTGCTGTACACCAGCGGAACCCATCCAACTTGAAGGAGCTGGAGCAGTTTTGCCTTGAAGAATGGGCAATAATCCCAGTGGCTAGATGTGCCAAGCTTATGGAGACATACCCCAAGAGACTTGCAGCTGTAATTGCTGCAAAAGACGGCTCTACAAAGTATTGACTTTGGGGGGGGTGTATATTTATGCACGCTCAAATTTTTGTCTTATTTCTTGTTTGTTTCACAATAAAAAATATTTTTCAAAGTGGAAGGCATGTTGTGTAAATCAAATGATACAAACCCACCAAAAATCTATTTTAATTCCAGGTTGTAAGGCAACAAAATAGGAAAAATGCCAAGGGGGGTGAATACTTTCGCAAGCCACTGTATATACAGGTCAGTGTCAGGACCTTATTCAATGTGCAGGGGTACTGGAGTGGTTGTATATACAGGTCAGTGTCAGGACCTTATTCAATGTGCAGGGGTACTGGAGTGGTTGTATATACAGGTCAGTGTCAGGACCTTATTCAATATGCAGGGGTACTGGAGTGGTTGTATATACAGGTCAGTGTCAGGACCTTATTCAATGTGCAGGGGTACTGGAGTGGTTGTATGCTACTCGTAGTAGGATATACAGTACCAGTCAAAAGTTTGGACACACCTACTCATTCAAGGGTTTTTCTTTATTTTTACTATTTTCTGCATTGAAGACATCAAAACTATGATTTTTTATAATTATTTTTTTATTTCACCTTTATTTAACCAGGTAAGCCAGTTGAGAACAAGTTCTCATTTACAACTGCGACCTGGCCAAGATAAAGCAAAGCAGTGCGACAAAAACAACAACACAGAGTTACATATGGGGTAAAATAAAACATAAAGTCAAAAATACAACAGAAAATATATATACAGTGTGTTCAAATGTAGCAAGTTATGGAGGTAAGGCAATAAATAGGCCATAGTGCAAAATAATTACAATTAGTATTAACACTGGAATGATAGATGTGCAAGAGATGATGTGCAAATAGAGATACTGGGGTGCAAATGAGCAAAATAAATAACAATATGGGGATGAGGTAGTTGGGTGGGCTAATTTCAGATGGGCTGTGTACAGGTGCAATGATCGGTAAGGTGCTCTGACAACTGATGCTTAAAGTTAGTGAGGGAGATAAGAGTCTCTAGCTTCAGAGATTTTTGCAATTCGTTCCAGTCATTGGCAGCAGAGAACTGGATTCCATAACACATATGGAATCATGTAGCAACCAAAAAAGTGTTAAACAAAACAAAAAAATATATATATTTGAGATTCTTCAAAGTAGCCACCCTTTGCCTTGATGGCAGCTTTGAACACGCTTGGCATTCTCTCAACCAGCTTCATGAGGTAGTCACCTGGAATACATTTCAATTAACAGGTGTGCCTTGTAAAAATTAATTTCAAGCGCTTTCATGAAACTGGCTCTCATGAGGACCGCCACCGGAATGGAAGACCCAGAGTTACCTCCGCTGCAGAGGATACGTTGATTAGAGTTACCAGCCTCAGAAATTGCAGCACAAATAAATGCTTCACAGAGTTCAAGTAACAGACACATCTCAACATCAGAGGAGAATCAGGCCGTCATGGTCGAATTGCTGCAAAGAAACCACTACTAAAGGACACAAATAATAAGAAGAGACTTGCTTGGGCCAAGAAACATGAGCAATGGACATTAGACCGGTGGAAATGTGTCCTTTGGTCTGGAGTCCAAATTGGAGATTTTTGGTTCCAACAGCCGTGGCTTTGTGAGACGCGGTGTGGGTGAACGGATGATCTCCCCATGTGTATTTCCCACTGTAAAGCATGGAGGAGGAGGTGTTATGGTGTGGGGGTGCTTTGCTGGTGACAATGTCTGTGATTTATTTAGAATTCAAGGCACACTTAACCAGCATGGCTACCACAGCATTCTGCAGCGATACGCCATCCCATCTGGTTTGGGCTTAGTGGAACTACCATTTGTTTTTCAACAAGACAATGACCCAACACACCTCCAGGCTGTGTAAGTGATATTTTACCAAGAAGGAGAGTGATGGAATGCTGCATCAGATGACCTGGCCTCCACAATCCCCCAACCTCAAACCAATTGAGATGGTTTGGGATGAGTCGGACCGCAGAGTGAAGGAAAAGCAGCCAACAAGTGCTCAGCATATGTGTGAACTCCTTCAAGACTGTTGGAAAAGCATTCCAGGTGAAGCTGGTTGAGAGAATGCCAAGAGTGCGCAAAGTTGTCATCAAGGCAAAGGGTGGCTATTTAAAGAATCTCAAATATAAAATATATTTGTTTAACACTTTTTTGGTTACTACATGATTCCATATGTGTTATTTCATAGTTTTGATGTCTTCACTATTATTCTACAATGTAGAAAATAGTAAAAGTATAGAAAAACCCTTAAATGAGTAGGTGTGTCCAAACTTTTGACTGGTACTGTACATCCTGGAATCCTTCCGGTCGAGGGCAGTGTAGTTGCCATACCAGATGGTGATACAACCAGTCAGGATGCTTTCAGTAGTTCAGCTGTAAACGTTTCTGAGGATCTGATGGGCCATGCCAAATCGTTTAAGCCTCCTGAGGAAGAAGAGGCGTTGCCGTGCCTTCTTCACGACAGTTAAATAGTGATTTGGCTTGATCTGGAAATGGGCGTTGGCTTCTTACTGTGGCTTCCCAAATGATAGCATATTATTTTCTCAAATTTTGATAATGATATGACTGGGACTATATAATGGTATTACATTGTGGTATTACATTGTGTTAATACATTGTGTTAATACATTGCGGTATTACTGGCCATATGCTAAGCTGTGTGTGTGTCTCACTACTTAGGAGACCTGCTGGGGAAACAACATTGCCTAGGCCCAGGGAAACAACATTGCCTAGGCCCAGGGAAACAACATTGCCTAGGCCCAGGGAAACAACATTGCCTAGGCCCAGGGAAACAACATTGCCTAGGCCCAGGGAAACAACATTGCCTAGGCCCAGGGAAACAACATTGCTATAGTAATGCAATCTAAGTGGGATAACCATAGCAACTGGGGCTTTCACCAGTAGAGATCAAAAAGGGACAATATTGGAGAGGGGGGTGCAGGTTGGAGGGATTCTGGATGGGGGCAGGGGTGAGAGATAAGAGGGGAGGGGGTATTTATCTGGTCCGATCAAATAGAGGGGTTCCGTGGAGTGAGTGGAGGAGGTGGTGTAGTGATGGAGGGGTAGAGTGTGTGTTGTCTGGTGAAGTGGTGGAGGGATGGAGGGGTAGAGTGTGTGTTGTCTGGTGAAGGGGTGGAGGGATGGAGGGATGGAGGGGTAGAGTATGTGTTGTCTGGTGAAGGGGTGGAGGGTGAGTCTGAAGTGATTTTCCTCCAGTGGATAAAAGACTAAGAGATGAATCGCACCTCAGATTTTGGCTGTCGCTGATTCTGTTGAAGTTTGTGTGTGTCTGAGTGTGTGCGTGTGTGTGTGTGTGTGTGTGTGTGCGTGCGTGTGTGCGTGCGCTGTACAATGAAATGCCACACCCTTTTCAGAAAGAAGAGAAATGCATTCAAGGTATAAGACAATTGCTGGAGTGGAAAGACTAGGTCTACCTCTTTCAACAGTCAGTCAAATCTCTAACAATCTGTCAAGGCTTCATATCCTATCTGAAATCAGAGCAGCTCTCTCTCTGACAGAAAGATGACAAAAACTACCGGCGCACAGACAGATGAAGATGAGAAATAGCCTTTTCCCTTTTTATAGCTGCAGTGATCACTCCTGAAATGACTCCAGCTATTTTAGAAAGAGCACTAATTAGCTCATTATTTAATTAGCTCGAACAAGAGTTCTGGTTTCCACCAATCAGACAATGGAGGGATGGTGAGATCAATATTTAAACTACAGTTGGGCTCCCGAGTGGCGCAGCGGTCTAAGGCACTGCATCTCAGTGCTTGAGGCATCACTACAGACCCCCTGGTTCGATTCCAGGCTGTATCACAACCGGCCGTGATTGGGAGTCCCATAGGGACGCATGACTGTAAGTCGCTTTGGATAAAAGGGTCTGATAAATGGCATATTATTATTATTATAGGGCGGCGCACAATTGGCCCAGCGTCGTCCTTGTTTGGCCGGTGTAGGCCGTCATTGTAAATAAGAATTTGTTCTTAACTGATTTGCCTAGTTAAATAAAGGTTAAATAAAATAAAATAAAATAAAAACAGTTAGGGTGTGGTTACTTGCATGGAAAAACAATTGGAACCATTTCCTTATTTGACCGCTAGGTTTTATGGGTATTATGACTTATACTGTGGTACTCTATAGTGAGGAGACTAGAGGGAGGAGGAGGGACAAAAGGTGGATGAATAAAACCATTCCTCACTCAAACCTAGTGACCTTATTTTTTCAAGAAATAAAGCGTTCTGATTTTATCCCTTAAGAGAAACTATAACCGCAAAGTTAATTATAGAGAGAATTTGGGCCTCGTGTCTTTTACTTGGGCCTCGTTTCATTCGCCAGGGAGAAACAGTGGGATCAAAAACCACGCTGAGTAGACACATTATAACATTAAGAAGAAAAGTGCCTGAAATGCTTCGAGCTCAGAGTCGCATCACCTGTGTAGTCCACACACACTAATTCACATTCATCAAGAGTGCAGAGGCTAGGGGAAATTAATTGAGAATGTACAACGTTTCCAAGTTGTTGTTAAAGGCTAGCTTGTACAGATGAAGGGTTGGGGTCCTTTAAGAGAATGGATAGGAGCGTTCATTAGTGCCTGACAGATTCTGTAATCCAATCCGGACATATTATACAGCAGAGCAGAGGACGAGATGGATGGGGCCATCATCTAGAATGGCCTCTCTCTCTCTGTCTCTGTCTCTCTCTCTCTCTCTCTCTCTCTCTATCTCTCTCTCTCTGTCTCTCTCTCTCTCTCTCTTTCTCTCTCTCTCTCTCTCTCGTTCTGTGATTATTTTCTCTCTCTCTCTCTCTCTCTCTTGTTTCCTTGTTCTCATTCCCTTTCTCGCTCTCTCTCTCTCTCTATCATTCTGTGATTCTTTTCTTTCTCTCTCTCGCTCTCTCTCTCTCTCATTTTCTTGTTCTCATTCCCTTGTTCTCTCTCTCTCATTTAACACTATTTGTTTATCTTTACATTTACCGATGTCCACCCATTACAATATGGTTTGTTTCTCTAGACATTATGGTATCATATGGCACCGTCATGCATGTGTCAGTGCCACATGCCCATCCCTAGCATTCCACCCCATCTCCCCTTCACAATAATATAAGATAATTGTTTGTGTTTCTTATAAACTGATATGGACCTCTCTGGGTGTGTAACATGACATGGGTAGTGGAGGTGTAACATGACATGGGACATTGGTCAAGGGGAACAGTAATGTATAGGTATAGGTATAGAAAGGTAAAGAGAGGGCCATAAAAACACCATCAAGACCCATTAGCTCTATGATGTCATAACATATCGCCTGATAACAGTAATAAGGGTTAACCTCATCAGAGAGAGCAAGAGAGAGAGAGAGAGAGAGAGAGAGAGAGAGAGAGAGAGAGAGAGAGAGAGAGAGAGAGAGAGAGAGAGAAGAAAATAATCACAGAACGAGAGAGAGAGAGAGAGAGAGAGAGAGAGAGAGAGAGAGAGAGAGAGAGAGAGAGAGAGAGAGAGAGAGAGAGAGAGAGAGAGAGAGAGAGAGGAAGCGAGAGAGCGAGGGAGAGCAGCTGCAGACCATTGATAATTGACCCAGACAAAACACACACACTTATGGATACATTGAACTTCCCTCTGGAGAGATACACTGAAAGCCTTTATGAACACAAAGACAATGACATGAATTTGAACAAAAACTTGATGGGAATTTATAATGGCCTGATACATAATTCACGACACAATGTCTGTTATCTATTTATACTGGATTAGCATAATAATCAAACTCCTTATTGGTGCCGAATACATCTCTCCCTAATAATCCTGGTTAAATATTCAAGCAGAGCTGGTCTGTCGGTGTGTGCATTGCGCCCTCTACTGGTTTTTCCTCTGCATTGCTTTATTGGAAAGCCACACCTGTTTATACATAGAGTAGTCCATCCATTCAGAATCTTGTGCCTTACAGCTGGAAATTCAGTTCAACAGCTGTTATCCACTGTAGTACCTTATGTCTCCACCAGGGGCCAGTGTTTTCCTGAGACTATAAAGCAGGGTTCCTCAACTAGCGGCCAGCAGGCAGGTTTTATTTTATTTTATTTTTATTGTTTGACATAAAAGACTGTAAAAACACCAGCAAATCAGCTCCAAGTGATTTTAATTTGGGAAATCTGTTCCAATGTATTCCTATGCATAATACAGCGATAGATACAGTATATGTGATCGTATACAATAGTAAGCAAGGTTTGAAATGATTACGTTTTAGTCAAATATTATATCTGTTTGGGCTTCTTGCTGTCAATTTGTAGTCAACAAATTATTTGTAATTATGTTCCAGCCCCCTGACCATCTTTCCGCTCAAGAAACTAATCGGCCCGCGGCTGAATCTAGTTGATGATCCCTGTTATGAAGGGATCCTACAGTCGGCAATACAGAGAGGTTACATCCCAAATGGCACCCTATTTCCTATATAGTGCACTACTTTTGACCAGGGACCATAGGGTTCTGGTCAAAAGTAGTGCACTTTATAGGGGATAGGGTGCCATTTGAGACACAAACAGAGTGTGTAGAATTAGCCTTATATCAGAATCAGGCATTTTTTCGCAGGTTGAAGTTTATTGGCATTAGTCTTGTCCTAGAGGCAGAACTGAGCGAGTTCCCCTTAGATAGACCAGTTGCAAAGTCAAAATTGGCTGCATTGTAAAAATTCATGGAAACAAGTGTAAGGATCACACCCTTTTTTCCATTTACGCCTAAAATGACATACCTAAATCTAACTGCCTGTAGCTCAGGACCTGAAGCAAGGATGCGCATATTCTTGATACCATTTGAAAGGAAACACTTTGAAGTTTGTGGAAATTTGAAATTAACGTAGGAGAATATAACACATTAGATCTGGTAAAAGATAATACAAACGAAATAACATTCGTTTTCAATTAATTTTGTTGTTCCATCGTCTTTGAAATGCAAGAGAAAGGCCACAATATCATATTGCAGTTTAGGCGCAATTTAGATTCTGTGGTTAGGGGCAACTGTGATCCTAAAAGAGTAACTACTACCTGTAGCACAGGCCCAACACCAGTGGTCTTATTATTCTCGCCCGTAACCTTGGTTAATATATTTTGTATTTATTTATTTAACTAGGCAAGTCAGTTACAATGACAGCCTACCAAAAGGCAAAAGGCCTTCTGCGGGGACGGGGGCTGGGATTTAAAAAATAAATATATATAAATATAGGACCAAATACACATCACAACAAGAGAGATAACACAACACTACATAAAGAGAGACCCAAGACAACAACATAGCATGGCAGCTACACAGGACAACACAGCAAGGTAGCAACCCAACATGAAAACAAAATGGGAGCAACACAACATGGCAGCAGAACAACATGGCAGCAGCACAAGACATGGTACAAACATTATTGGGAACAGACAACAGCACAAAGGGCAAGAAGGTAGAGACAACAATACATCACACAAAGCAGCCACAACTGTCAGTAAGAGTGTCCATGATTGAGTCTTTGAATGAAGAGATGGAGATAAAACTGTCCAGTTTGAGTTTTGCAGCACATTCCAGTCGCTTGCTGCAGCGAACTGGAAAGAGGAGCGATCCAGGGATATGACCAAGGTTTGCGGCGCTAATGATATCAAAGGGTCTCTAGACCACAGTCAGTTCTGGACAGACACTTTCCAGACCTCTGGAAAAAGAGACAGGTGAGAACTAACCTTCAATGCAGACCTGAAATGTGAGCTCACTCAGGCCCTCAGTATTGGCATTGGCTGGCACAAGATTTGCATGGGCCTGTCCATGACCTGGCATTGAGTCACAAGTGCCATCATACCCTGATGAGAATATAGCTGGGGTGGGCACTGTATTAACACACTGTATTAACACACTGTATTAACACACTGTATTAACACACTGTATTTACACACTGTATTAACACACTGTATTTACACACTGTATTAACACACTGTATTTATACACTGTATTAACACACTGTATTAACACACTGTATTAACACACTGTATTTACACACTGTATTAACACACTGTATTTATACACTGTATTAACACACTGTATTAACACACTGTATTTACACACTGTATTAACACACTGTATTTACACACTGTATTAACACACTGTATTAACACACTGTATTAACACACTGTATTAACACACTGTATTTACACACTGTATTTACACACTGTATTAACATACTGTATTTATACACTGTATTAACACACTGTATTAACACACTGTATTTACACACTGTATTAACACACTGTATTTATACACTGTATTAACACACTGTATTAACACACTGTATTAACACACTGTATTTACACACTGTATTAACACACTGTATTAACACACTGTATTTATACACTGTATTTACACACTGTATTAACACACTGTATTTACACACTGTATTAACACACTGTATTTATACACTGTATTAACACACTGTATTAACACACTGTATTAACACACTGTATTTATACACTGTATTAACACACTGTATTAACACACTGTATTTATACACTGTATTTACACACTGTATTAACACACTGTATTAACACACTGTATTTACACACTGTATTTACACACTGTATTAACACACTGTATTTACACACTGTATTAACACACTGTATTTACACACTGTATTAACACACTGTATTAACACACTGTATTTACACACTGTATTAACACACTGTATTTACACACTGTATTAACACACTGTATTAACACACTGTATTAACACACTGTATTTACACGCTGTATTTACACACTGTATTTACAGTACCTCAACCTCTCACACACAGGTTACACAAGCCAGTTACGGTGGTCCTGTGTGGCTCAGTTGGTAGAGCATGGCATTTGCAACGCCAGGGTTGTGGGTTCGATTCCCACGGGGGACAAGTATGAAAAATGTATCCACTCACTACTGTAACTTGTTCTGGACATTTACAAAATGTCACACCTATCATCCAAAACAACAATGGTATCACCTGGTTCTCTATTACTGTCATTATTAATCAATTGAATATAGGCCTATGACCAACTGCATGTCTCAATAAAGTTAATTGCCGTGGATGTCCAACCATAATCTTCCCCTGGTTTTCTTATTGGGGACAATCTTGGATGCCCTTTAGAGTTTAATAATTATGTGTAGGCACACACACACACAGACAGACGCTGCATCATCCCTGCTGCTCATAAAGGATAAATGGGGGTCGTTAGTGTGACCCGCCTCATTGGTCATTACGGGTCGTTAGTGTGACCCGCCTCATTGGTCATTAAGACTTCAGACAGTATCAATCATTTATGACATGATGAGGGCCTTCTGCTGCTGTTTACTGCCAGCCAGACTGGAGATTAGTACTGGGTCATTGATTAATCAGGTCTACAGTATAGGAAAAGAGCAAGAGGAAGTGATTAAAGAGCACATTTTTGATTGGTTCAAAGGAATCTATTATTATTCCTGTTTAGCATGATCTAGCCAAATGATCCATAACTTCATAGTCACGATAACGGTCAAAACGTGCCATAATGAAGGTACATTGTTTCTGCACAGTTCCTTCAGTCATCAGAATCCCTGTGAGGCTGTTCATTATGGATAGTGAGAGCAATACACAACAAGGGGTCTGCACACACATCTGTGAGAAGGTCTCATTTCCAAGGGCGTGTTCGCTACAGTAGAATAAAGCGGATGATCCATAGCCACCAGTAGATGGCAGTATTACATTGAAACACCTCTTCCATAGCCACCAATAGATGGCAGTATTACATTGAAACACATTTTTTACATTTTACATTTTAGTCATTTAGCAGACGCTCTTATCCAGAGCGACTTACAGGAGCAATTAGGGTTAAGTGCCTTGCTCAAGGGCACATCGACAGATTTTTCACCTAGTCGGCTCGGGGATTAGAACCAGCAATCTTTCGGTTACTGGCACAACGCTCTTAACCACTAAGATATATGCCGCCACAACACCTCTTCCATAGCCACCAATAGCTGGCAGTATTACATTGAAACACCTCTTCCATAGCCACCAATAGATGGCAGTATTTTTACATTAACATTTTAGTCATTTAGCAGACACTCTTATCCAGAGCGACATACAGTTAGTGAGTGCATACATTTTCATACTGGCCCCCCGTGGGAAACGAACCCACAACCTCTCAAATACCTCTTCCACAGCCACCAATAGATGGCAGTATTACATTGAAACATCTCTTCCATAGCCACCAATAGATGGCAGTATTACATTGAAACATCTCTTCCATAGCCACCAATAGATGGCAGTATTACATTGAAATACCTCTTCCATAGCCACCAATAGATGGCAGTATTACATTGAAATACCTATTCCATAACCAGGGGTACTCAAGTACCATTTGAGAAGGTCCGGTCACACAGATTTCCTAGGTGGCAAAGGTCCGGATGGATAACGTAATTTATTGGCATAGTAACAAACCCCCACCTCGCAACACATATGACCCCAAACTGTTCACACCCCTTGTTGGCGGAGAGAACATGTTGCAGTTTGAAAGCTAATTTCCAGCAATTCTACACATTTTCCATGGGGCAGAGATTTTTGTTTGCTGTTTTTAAGATAATTTCCTGCAATTCTATGCATTCTTCCATGTCTTATTTGTGTTTATATGATACCAGGGGTTGAAGCCCGACCAAGTAAAAGAAAACGTCATTTGTTGGGACTATCATTTGTTTTCAACAAGACAATTACCCAACACACCTCCAGGCTGTGTAAGGGCTATTTTACCAAGAAGGAGAGTGATGGAGTGCTGCATCAGATGACCTGGCCTCCACAATCCCCCGACCTCAACCAAATTGAGATGGATTGGGATGAGTCGGACAGCAGAGTGAAGGAAAAGCAGCCAACAAGTGCTCAGCATATGTGGGAACTCCTTCAAGACTGTTGGAAAAGCATTCCAGGTGAAGCTGGTTGAGAGAATGCCAAGAGTGTGCAAAGCTGTCATCAAGGCAAATGTAGGGTGTATACTTTGAAGAATCTCAAATATAAAATATATTTTGATTTGTTTAACACTTTTTTGGTTACTACATGATTCTATATGTGTTATTTCATAGTTTTGATGTCCTCACTATTATTCTACAAATATAATATAGTAAAAATAAAGAACAACCCTGGAATGAGTAGGTGTGTCCAAACTTTTGACTGGTACTCTATTCTGTCTATATATTCTGTTGATATATTCTGGCTATATATATGCACCTAATATTCACGTCTCCCGAGTGGCGCAGTGGTCTAAGGCACTGCATCACAGTGCTAGCTGTGCCACTAGAGATCCTCGTTCGAATCCAGGCACTGTCGTAGCCGGCCGCGATCGGGAGACCCATGGGGCGGCGCACAATTGGCCCAGCGTCATTCAGGGTAGGGGAGGGAATGGCCGGCAGGGATGTAGCTCAGTTGATAGAGCATGGCGTTTGCAACGCCAGGGTTGTGGGTTTGATTCCCACGGGGGGCCAGTATGAAAAAAATAATAATGTATGCACTCACTAACTGTAAGTCGCTCTGGATAAGAGTGTCTGATAAATGACTAAAATGTAAATATTCTGTTTTATGATGTCAGCACCATTTCACCAGGTCAAATTCCTTGTACATGTAAATGTTCTTATCAAATGAAGGTGATTCTGATTGCACATACAGCTGTACATATAGTGGTAGGAAGACTTGATTACCTTGAACAGCAATCAACATACACATAGTGGACAGTTTATTAGGTACACCACTCCGTTCACGAAAATGGTTCGCTCCTACAGACAGTGAGTCACATGGCCATGGCTTGCTATATAAAGCAGGCAGACAGGCATCGAGGCATTCAGTTACTATTCAATTGAACGATAGAATGGGCAAAACGAGTGACCTAAGCGACAAGTATCTCAGAAACATGACAGTGCATGACAGTGTCTAGGGTTTACCGAGAATGGCGCGACAAACGAAAAACATCCAGTCAGCGGAAGTCCTGTGGGCAAAAACAGCTCGTTGATGAAAGGTCGAAGGAGAATGGCAAGAATCGTGCAAGCTAACAGGCGGGCCAAAAACAGGCAAATAACGGTGCAGTACAACCATGGTGTGTAGAACGGAATCTCGGAACACACAACTCTTCGGTCCTTGTCACGGATGGGCTATTGCAGCAGACGACCACACCGGGTTCCACTCCTATCAGCTAAAAACAAGAAGAAGCGTCTCCAGTGGGCACGCGATCACCAACACTAAACAACTGAGGAGTAGAAAAAACAATGCCTGGTCCGACGAATCCCAGTTCCTGTTGCGTCATACTGACGGCAGAGGATTTGGTGTAAGCAGCATGAGTCCATGGCCCCATCCTGCCTGGTGGCAACGGTACAGCCTGGTGGCGGTGTTGTAATGGTGTGGCCCACGTTAGGTCCCTTGATACCAATTGAGCAATGTTTCCATGCCCCAAAGAATTCAGGCTGTTCTGGACGCAAAGGGGGATCCGACACGGTACTAGATTGGTGTACCTAATAAACTGGCCACTGAGTGTATGATACAGTATCATGTTAATGAACATCAAAAGCTCATCTGTTACACTGATAGCCTTGTTGAAAACATATGATATAATGACCACAGCATTAGCTACCACAGTTACAGTTAGTGCTGTACATTGCTGGGAACATTGTGTGTTATGAATAGTAATTGACTTCCTGCAGGTATCCATTTTCATTCAAGACTTCTGAACTCTTGGTTCTCGTACAGCAGTAGCACAGTATTGGAGCCCCTTCAGCTATCTTAAAGACCCACTCATTTATCACCTGATTTACTTAACAAAAGGCACATCTCAATAGTTGGTCCAGGTGTCCTCTGACATAGTGCAAGTGTGTTCCTTTATTGTTCCTCTATTGTTCCTCTATTGTTCCTCTACTGTTCCTCTATTGTTC
Source organism: Coregonus clupeaformis (assembly GCF_020615455.1). NCBI lineage: Eukaryota > Metazoa > Chordata > Actinopteri > Salmoniformes > Salmonidae > Coregonus > Coregonus clupeaformis. The sequence goes on from NC_059199.1 coordinate 11,690,526, forward strand.
CTCTATTGTGCCTCTACTGTTCCCCTATTGTTCCTCTATTGTTCCCCTATTGTTCCCCTATTGTTTCTCTATTGTTCCTCTATTGTTCCCCTATTGTTCCCCTATTGTTCCTCTATTGTTCCTCTATTGTTCCTCTATTGTTCCCCTATTGTTCCTCTATTGTACCTCTATTGTTCCCCTATTGTTCCTCTATTGTTCCTCTATTGTTCCCCTATTGTTCCTATATTGTTCCTCTATTGTTCCCTTATTGTTCCCCTATTGTTCCTCTATTGTTCCTCTACTGTTCCCCTATTGTTCCTCTATTGTTCCCCTATTGTTCCTCTACTGTTCCTCTATTGTCCTCTATTGTTCCCCTATTGTTCCTCTATTGTCCTCTATTGTTCCTCTATTGTTCCTCTATTGTGCCTCTATTGTTCCTCTATTGTTCCCACAAGTGGGGAGGCCGATGACATCAGAGTGTACCATCAGACCAACTCCATGAATTGTCAAACCCTTGAATTTCATAATTGTGTCAAAAATAAATAAACTATTTTGCTGAATAAATAGTTTTGGGACCCTTACGTGTGTGTACTTTACTGTATTTATACTTGTAATATAGTTTTTCAACAGGAAAAGTTCAAAAAATATACAGTGGGACTTTAATTCCACAAGGTTCGATTTTGGGTCCGGTACTGTTCAGTTTATATATGTTACCCCTTGGCAGCGTTATCAGAAAGCACAGCATTGATTTTCACTGCTATGCAGACGATACACAACTTCACATTTCTGTGTCACCAGAGGATTTTAGCTCCACAGATAAATTATTGGACTGTATTAGTGATTTAAATACTTGGATGGCTCACAACTTCCTCCAGCTATTGTTGGAGCCAAAGCACAGAGAGAGAATCGGGCTGCACATTTTAATTCACGGGCAATAAAACACCAGGTAAAAAACCTAGGTGATATTTTAGATTCTGAACTCAATTTCGATTCACACATTAGGAATGTGACCAAAATAGCTTTTTACCACCTGAGGAACATTGCCAAGGTGCGGCCGTTTCTCTCTCAGGCTGATACAGAGAGACTCATCCATGCTTTTATTACAAGCAGGCTTGACTACTGTAATGTTCTCCTGTCTGGTCTACCCAAGAAAGCCATTGGTCAACTGCAAAACATACAGAATGCTGCAGCACGGGTACTGACCAAGACCAGATGGAGAGCACACATTACACCGCTTTTAAGGTCTCTGCACTGGCTGCCTGTGAGTTTTATAATTAATTATAAGAAATCTTCTATTGGTTTTTAATTCAATCCACGATTGTGCACCACTATACATGTCAGACATGCTTTAAAGTTACCGTATGTACCCAGTAGGTCCCTCAGGTCCTCTGGCACTGGCCTTTAAACTATCCCAAAGCCTAGGACCAAGAGGTATGGAGAGGCAGCTTTTAGTTACTATGCCCCCAGCCTCTTGAATAGCCTGCCAGAGAACCTGAGGTGGGCCGAAACTGTGGACATACAGTGCCTTCGAAAAGTATTCAGACCCCTTGACTTTTTCCACATATTGTTACGTTAGCCTATTCTAAAATTGATTTAAAAAATAATAATCATCAGCAATCTACACACAATACACCATAATGACAAAGCGAAAACAAAATATTTACATAAGTATTCAGACCCTTTGCTATGGGAATCGAAATTGAGCTCAGGTGCATCCTGTTTCCATTGATCATCCTTGAGATGTTTCTACAACTTGATTGGAGTCCACCTGTGGTAAATTCAATTGAATGGACATGATTTGGAAAGGCACACACTTGTCTATATAAGGTCCCACAGTTGACAGTGCATGTCAGAGCAAAAACCAAGCCATGAGGTCGAAGGAATTGTGCGTAGACCTCCGAGACAATCGGGGGAGAAGGGACTTTGTAAGGGAGGTGACCGAGAACCCGAGGGTTACTCAGACAGAGCTCCAGAGTTCCTCTGTGTAGATGGGAGAACCTTCCAGAAGGACAACCATCTCTGCAGCACTCCATCAATCAAGCCTTTATGGTAGAGTGGCCAGACGGAATCCAATCCTCAGTAAAAGGCACATGATAGCCCACTTGGAGTTTGCCAAAAGGCAACTAAAGACTCTCAGACCATGAGAAACAAGATTCTCTGGTCTGATGAAACCAAGATTGAACTCTTTGGCCTGAATGCCAAACGTCACTTCTGGAGGAAACCTGGCACCATCCCTATGGTGAAGCATGGTGGTGGCAGCATCATGCTGTGGGGATGTTTTTCAGCGGCAGGGACTGGGAGACTAGTCAGGATCGAGGCAAAGCTGAACGGAGCAAAGTACAGAGACATCCTCAATGAAAACCTGCTCCAGAGCGCTCAGGACCTCAGACAGGGGTCAAGGTTCACCTTCCAACAGGACAACGACCCTAAGCACACAGTCAAGACAACGCAGGAGTGGCTTCAGGACAAGTCTCTGAATGTCCTTGAGTGGCCCAGCCAGAGCCCGGACTTGAACCCGATCAAACATCTCTGGAGAGACCTGAAAATAGCTGTGCAGCAACGCTCCCCATCAAACCTAACAGAGCTTGAGAGGATCTGCAGAGAAGAATGGGAGAAACTCCCCAAATACAGTTGTGCCAAGTTTGTAGCGTCATACCCAAGAAGACTCGAGGCTGTAATCGCTGACAAAGGTGCTTCAAACAAAGTACTGAATAAAGGGTCTGAATACTTATGTAAATGTGATATTTCTGTTTTTGTTATTGTTGATAAATTAGCAACATTTTCTAAATCCTGTTTTTGCTTTGTCATTATGGGGTATTGTGTGTAGATTGATGAGGGGAAAAAACAATGTAATACATTTTAGAATAAGGCTGTAACCTAAGAAAATGTGGAAAAAGTCAACGGGTCTGAATACTTTCCGAAGGTACTGTATTTAAAAGAGATCTTAAAACACACCATTTTAGCTTTGCTTTTCCTCAGGCTGCTTTTTAGTCATTCAGTTTATTGTTAACCTTTAGTTTTATATCCTCTTATGTTTGTTGTGTAGTAAATACTGTATTTCAGTTTTTATTTTCATTGTTTTTATTAGTTTTTTCCTGTGAAGCACATTGTGTTGCTTTCAATGTCTGAAATGTGCTGTACAAATAAAGCTTGATTTGATTTGCTTAATTACATTGAGTGTTCAGATGAATGCTGTCTCGGGCAGACCACTACAAGAAAAACGCCCCAAAAAGCTTCAAGGATATATCCATTTATCTTTCAATGTTCCGCAGAAGTCAGACTGAATTCCCAAGGGAATCCATTTGTTTTGGGAAGTCTCTTCTAATTTCCTCATGACATAAACCTGAACTGGGCAGCATATCTAATCTGTAAACACACTTTACACAGGTTACACACGCACACATACACACCCAACAGCCATTATTCCAGAGGAAGAGGAACCTGTGTGTGATAGTCCAATAATAACACCACAGGGGGGGATATAACGTGTGTTGTTGGTGGAGTGGTACTATTAGTAACTGTGTCATGGTAATTAGAGAAACCCTCCCGGATCCTTCACAGTAGAGTAGAGTAGCCCCCAGAAAGAACTAATGGAAGACAACCAGTCACATATATAAGTAAAACACATAGCAAACTCACTGCAAGTGATCTAAAAAAAGCCCTGCATGGACTTTTAGCTCACAGTATTTAACTGTAATGTATGATGGTCCAAGTTTCTCAAGTACACCACAAGCCTTCAGAACCAAACCAGGTACAAAACAGGTGTCACATGTCCTTCAGAACCAAAACAGGTACAAAACAGGTGTCACATGTCCTTCAGAACCAAACCAGGTACAAAACAGGTGTCACATGTCCTTCAGAACCAAACCAGGTACAAAACAGGTGTCACATGTCCTTCAGAACCAAACCAGGTACAAAACAGGTATCACATGTTTCTGAGAAATGAGAGTCATGTCAACGGTACCTTCTGCATCATGGTGATCTCAACAACCCCCGCCCCCTCCATAATATTTGAACGTACCTAAAAGAGGGGAGATACAAAAACAGCAGGTTAATATTAGACAATTGACTGAGGGCATAAGGTCACATAGATGGGAACACAGATTAGACGAGTGTGTGTTTGTGTCACTCCTGGACTGCAGCCAGATACTGAGACTCTGCAGTGCAGCTAACAACAACCCCCCCTCCCCCTCGCCCCTCCTCAGCAACAGGCAATAGAGAGAGAAAAGGAGAGAGGGTGAGAGAGAGGGAGGAGAGAGAGAGAGAGAGAGAGAGAGAGAGAGAGAGAGAGAGAGAGAGAGAGAGAGAGAGAGAGAGAGAGAGAGAGAGAGAGACCATGCATAGCTGTTTGTAAGACAAGGTAATGTTTACCACAGTATAAGGCAAGCTATGGCCTGACCTATACAACTCATCACCCAGAGTGCTAAGGCGAGTAGCAGGGTCATAAACCATGTCCTCCTCCTGCAGCCTCTGTTACTGACTGACTCCCACTGCAGAGTAAACCCCTACATGCTGGTAACACCATGTTGCCTGCCCAAGAGGAGGAAGAGAATAAGATAGAAAGTGGATGATGGAAAGTCTATCTAGATATCTATATATCTATCAATCTACACATACACACACACAGTAGCCATTAGCATCCATCAATATCTAATTCAGTGAATGTGATCTTCTGGCCAGTCATGAGTGAAGTCATCTTGTGTGCAGTAGCGGCTAGCAGCTACTTCTCAGGTGGCTGGTCAGATGAATGTCAGAGATGTCGGAGACACCTCCTCACTCCATCCCACCAAAAAGGGCCTCGGTCCCAGAGACAGAGACACAGACTGGTTCTGGCATTGTGGGGAGGAGGAGGGAGGACTGCACTGTCAGAAGATGCAGAGCAGAGGGAGGGAGGGAGGGAGGGAGGAGGGAGGGGAGTCAGAGAGAGAGAGAGAGAGAGAGAGGGAGAGAGGGAGTGAGAGAGAGAGAGAGAGAGAGAGAGAGAGAGAGAGAGAGAGAGAGAGAGAGAGAGAGAGAGAGAGAGAGAGAGAGAGAGAGAGAGAGAGAGAGAGAGAGAGAGAGAGAGGGAGGGAGGGGAGAGAGAGAGCGGGAGAGAGAGAGAGAGAGAGAGAGAGAGAGAGAGAGAGAGAGAGAGAGAGAGAGAGAGAGAGAGAGAGAGAGAGAGAGAGAAGGGGAGAGCGAGAGCGAGAGCGAGAGCGAGAGCGAGAGCGAGAGCGAGAGAGAGAGAGAGAGAGAGAGAGAGAGAGAGAGAGAGAGAGAGAGAGAGCGTGACCAGGCAGTGGGCAGCATGCTCCTCTCTCTCACTTCCCTGAGAGGAATACTGAACTAGACCAACAACAATGCCTTTGTTCTCATGGGAACAATGTATGGTACAGTATTAAGTTGTGTTATTAATGTCAGTGGGTGTATTAGACTATTTAAAATTACTGAATGTTAACTGATTTGACAGTTGGAAATTGCTACAATAAATGTTGGCATAATACTGTAATAAATCTGGCTAATTTGTGTGGCTATAACCCGTCAATTAATCTTTACGTTATTGCAATAGAAGGCATTGAGAGCCTTTGACTATAGGAATGATGCTACCAAATAAATGTTTAAATAATGTACTGCATTTTTCCTAAAGGTGCTTTGCAACAGGGCTGCCGAGAAGCAGGTAAAATGCTAATTGAAAATGCTACCGATACTGTAGACTATAGTTTTGCAAGGCACTGAAGTCATAAAGACTATTCTACAATCTTAGATGTGTTTCAGTGTGCTGCAGTTGATGGTTGTCCTTTGTGGACTTTGCTCTGGTATTGTCCTGTGACATGACAGATGGACTACTGCTACGGTGACATTAAACTGTGTTTTCTCCTCTGTGTGTGGTGGGAGAGAAAGTCCTCGGTCTTTCATTCAGAGAGACAGAATGAGGGGAAAGAGGGAGTTGGAGGCCTGCTCTGGCTGGGGTGGACTGTAATGTGGAATCCAGGCAGGCAGGACCTAAGTGAGACACAGCCTTGTGCTCAAGGAAGGAAGAGAGGAAGGGAGGGGGGCCTATTCAGAGAGAGAGAGAGAGAGAGAGAGAGAGAGAGAGAGAGAGAGAGAGAGAGAGAGAGAGAGAGAGAGAGAGAGAGAGAGAACACACACATTTCTTTCCACAGGGCCGTGGGGTGAGACAGGGATGAAGCTTAAGCCCCACCCTCTTCAACATATATATCAACGAAATGGCGAGGGCACTAGAACAGTCTGCAGCACCTGGCCTCAACCTACCAGCATCTGAAGTAAAATGTCTACTGTTTGCTGATGATCTGGTGCTTCTGTCCCCAACCAAGGAGGGCCTACAGCAGCACCTAGATCTTCTGCACAGATTCTGTCAGACCTGGGCCCTTACAGTAAATCTCAGTAAGACAAAAATAATGGTGTTCCAAAAAAGGTCCACTTGCAAGGACCACAAATACAAATTCCATCTAGACACCGTTGCCCTAGAGCACACAGAAAACTATACATACCTCGTGCTAAACATCAGCGCCACAGGTAACTTCCACAAAGCTGTGAACGATCTGAGAGACAAGGCAAGGGCCTTCTATGCCATCAAAAGGAACATAAAATGTGACATACCAATTAGGATCTGGCTAAAAATACTTGAATCAGTTATAGAACCCATTGCCCTTTATGGCTGTGAGGTCTGGGGTCCGCTCACCAACCAATAATTCACAAAACGGGACAAACACCAAATTGAGACTCTGCATGCAGAATTCTACAAAAATATCCTCTGTATACAATGTAAAACACCAAATAATGCATGCAGAGCAGAATTAGGCCGATACCCGGTAATTATCAAAATCCAGAAAAGAGCCGTTAAATTCTATAACCAACGAAAAGTAAGCGATTCCCAAACCTTCCATAACAAAGCCATCACCTACAGAGAGATGAACCTGGAGAAGAGTCCCCTAAACAAGCTGGTCCTGGGGCTCTGTTCACAAACACAAACAGACCCCAAAGAACCCCAGGACAGCAACACAATTAGACCCAACCAAATCATGAGAAAACAAAAAGATAATTACTTGACACATTGGAAAGAATTAACAAAAAAACAGAGCAAACTAGAATGCTATTTGGCCCTAAACAGAGACAGAATAACTGACCACTGTGACAACCCAAAATTAAGGAAAGCTTTGACTATGTACAGACTCAGTGAGCATAGCCTTGCTATTGAGAAAGGTCGCCGTAGGCAGACCTGGCTCTCAAGAGAAGACCGGCTATGTGCACCCTGCCCACAAAATGAGATGGAAACTGAGCTGTACTTCCTAACCTCTTGCCAAATGTATGACCATATTAGAAACACTTATTTCACTCAGATTACACAGATCCACAAAGAATTCGAAAACAAATCCAATTTTGATAAACTCCCATATATATTGGATGAAATACCAAAGTGTGCAATCACAGCAGCAACAATATAACCCATATTTATTTATTTTCCCTTTTTGTACTTTAACTATTGCACATCTCCACAATACTGTATATATATATAATATGACATTTGAAATGTCTTTATTCTTTTGGAACTTGTGTGAGGGTAATATTTACTGTTCACTTTTTATTGTTTATTTCACATTTGTTTATCCATTTCACTTGCTTTGGCGTATGTAAACATATGTTTCCCATGCCAATAAAGCCCTTAAATTGAATTGAATTGAGAGACAGAGAGAGACAGAGAGCGAGAGAGAGAGAGAGAGAGAGAGAGAGAGAGAGAGAGAGAGAGAGAGAGAGAGAGAGAGAGAGAGAACGCAAACTGTTTGTGTTTACAAACACAAACAGACCCCACAGAGTCCCAGGCCAGAAACACATTTAGACCCAACCAAATTAAGAGAAAGCAAAAAGATAACTATTTGACACACTGGAAAGAATCAACCATGAAACAGAGTAAAGTGTAATGCTATCTGGCCCTAAAAGCAGAATACCTGACCACTGTGACTGACCCAAAATTAAGAAAATCCTTGACTATGTACAAACTCAGTGAGCATAACCTTGCTATTGAGAGAGACCGCCATAAGCAGACCTTGCTCGCGAGAGAAGACAGGCTATGTGCACACTGCCCATAAAATGAGGTACAAACTGAGCTACACTTCGTAACCTCCTGCCAAATGTATGACCACATTACTGACACATTCACTACATGATCAAAAGTATATGGACACCTGCTCGTCGAACATCTCATTCCAAAAGTATGGGCATTAATATGGAGTTGGTCCCCTCTTTGCTGCTATAACAGCCTCCACTCTTCTGGGAATGCTTTCCACTAGATGTTGGAACATTGCTGCGGGACTTGCTTCCATTCAGCCACAAGAGCATTAGTGAGGTCGGGCATTGATGTTGGGCGATTAGGCCTGGCTCGCAGATGGCATTCCAATTCATCCCAAAAGTGTTCGATGGGGTTGAGGTCAGGGCTTTGTGCAGGCCAGTCAAGTTCGTCCACACCGATCTCGACAAACCATGTCTGTATGGACCTGGCTTTGTGCACGGGGACATTGTCATGCTGAACCAGGAAAGGGCCTTCCCCAAACTGTTGCCACAAATTTGGAAGCAAAGAATAGTATAGAATATCATTGTTTGCTGTAGCGTTAAGATTTCACTTCACTGGAACTAAGGGGCCTAGCCCAAACCATGAAAAACAGCCCAAGACCATTATTCCTCCTAAACCAAACTTCACAGTTGGCACTATGCATTCGGGCAGGTAGCGTTCTCCTGGCATCCGCCAAACCCAGATTCATCCGTCAGACTGCCAGATGGTGAAGCGTGATGCATCACTCCAGAGAACGCGTTACCACTGCTCCAGAGTCCAATGGTGGCGAGCTTTACACCACTCCAGCAGACACTTGGCATTGCGCATGATGATCTTACTGTAGGCTTGTGCACGGCTGCACAGCCATGGAAACCCATTTCATGAAGCTCCCGACAAACAGTTGTTAGGCAAAATACCGCAGTGTGCAATCGCAGCAGCAAGATTTGTGGCCCGTTGCCATGAGAAAAGGGCAACCAGTGGAGCACAAACAACATTGTAAATACAACCTACATTTATCTGTTTATTTATTTTCCCTTTCATACTTCAACTATTTGCACATTGTTACAACACTACATACATACCCAATAGTATAACATTTGAAATATCTATATTCTTTTAACACTTTTGTGAGTGTAATGTTTACTGTTAAGGAGAGAAAGAAAGAAAGTGAGAGAATGTTTACTGTTAAGGAGAGAAAGAAAGAAAGTGAGAGAGAAGAGAGAGTGAGAGAGAAGAGAGTGTGAGAGAGAGAGAGAGAGAGAGCGAGAGAGAGAGAGAGAGAGGGAGAGAGAGAGAGAGAAAAGAAAGAGACGAGGAATAAAAGTAAAAGGAGAAGTGTAATTCTTCCTGAATAGTACGGTTAAAGCCCACCCGCCGAGCGCAGACAATCACACATCACCGTACAGTGTAACTCACACACTCACACACAGGGGTGTGTGACATCCCTGGAATTGGGACAAGGCCTTTCACAGACTACAGACTAACTCACTCAGACATGGGTGGATTGATGTATGCATGTGTGTGTGTGTGTGTGTGTGTGTGTGCGTGCGTGTGTGTGTGCGAGACAGAAAGATAAGGAAAGAGTGAGTTAGTGTGTATGTAGGGAGTGCAATGAGGTGTGTGTGTGTGTGTGTGTGTGTGTGTGTGTGTGTGTGTGTGTGTCTGCATGCCACACAGAACAGTGAGCAACCATTAAAAAGAGCATCAGAAACAATAACCCAAGTGAAGCAAACGCAAACCAAGTTGACTTGGAAATAAGATTATGTTAAAGAGAGCGAGAGAGAAAGAGAGAGCAAAAGAGAGAGAGAAAGAGAGCGCGAGAGAGAGAGAAGGAGAGAGAGTGAGAGAAAGACGGGGAGAGAGATGGACAGAAAGGGGAAGAGGGAGAGAGAAAGAAAGGGATAGAGAGTGTGCGTCTTCTGCCGGTGTGCTCTCTCCATATGATGTGCCTTACTGGGTCATGGGAGTCTCCGTCTGCAGCAGCCTGTCAAGATGTGAAAGCATGCCATAATATATACATGGCCCCAGAGCTGCATCACAGCCAGTATTTTTAGATACTTTTTCATCAGGCAAAAAAACGGTCCTGATATCTGACTGCTTTCAGTAGGGAGAATCATTGGTCCACTGAAATGTCATTCCGACCTATCAGTGTTATTTACGCTGATTGTAATTGAAGCAGTAGCCAATGAGGAGGTCTGACAGGGCTAGGTCAAACTGCAGTTGATACCATTAGGTCACTGTCAAAATTACATTTCACATCGATCTCAACCCTTTAACAGAGAATGACTCAGGATACCATGGTCATAACTGTCACTGCTATTCACAATGCATTGAAGCCAGTGCAGGCTATTTGAGGGGAACAGCTGTCACTTTTCTCTTGTTTTAAGAACTGAGGAGTTAGACAATGTGACAAGCTGTTGCTTCCCCATCCCCTGATTCACCTTAGATGTTAAAATAAAAGGATGGTATGGCAACCACATTAGGACATCCTCAGGCGAAACCTGGATGCTTGAACAGTGCAGGGTTGAGAGATGACATGGGTACAGATGAGAGTTGAGGCTGAGAACTGAGGATGTCCTAATATGGATGGCATCAACGGGGGGAAAACACATCCTTGTGACAGGAGTGCCAAGAGGAACAGTGACTGTAGTAAACGGTTTCCGCCTCTGCCGGGCATCAGGAACAGGAAGTGTCATCAATGGAAGGAGAGGAAATGAAAGAAAGACAGAAGAAAGAGATCAGACAACGTGACGACGGCACTGTATCTTTAACACAATGTAGCTTTGATGTTTCCCCAGGGAAGCATTTCTTTGGGACACAGACAGACAGACAGACAGACAGACAGACAGACAGACAGACAGACAGACAGACAGACAGACAGACAGACAGACAGACAGACAGACAGACAGACAGACAGACAGACAGACAGACAGTGCTCTGCGTGACTGTCATCCAGCGTAGGCTACTGTATGTCACAAACAAGTTTTTTCAGAGGACATTAATATGAAGAAAATAAGCCAAGCAGGAGATTTTGCTCATGTTTAACGTAAATGGTTTGAGGTAAAACAATCCCCGGAAAAATGTCATAAACCGGAATGGGAGAATATAATACACGTGGATCTCGAGGGATGTGATTGAAAGGATTTCCAAAGGTGTCAACCACGTACCGTATTTAATCACGTTCACTGCTCAGACAGCTCAGATAACACTAAGAAATATGTATCCTTCGGAGCCGAGAGACCATTCCCTGTTTTACGAGCTCCACTGTTAGACGTAATGTTTCCAGCTCAACATAAGGGCAGTCACTCATACACTACTGTACACAACTCCTGAATATACAATACCTACGGAGGAAGCCTGTCACTATCTCAGAATTGTGTTTTCATCCAATTATATGCATTTAAACCCATGTTTTTTACCCAGAACGGATTCTTCGGTGTATGTGATGAATAACTTCATCCCCCTTTATGATTTAAGAAACAGAAAGGGGTTTACCTGTGTCTTGGAAAACCTTATTCCGAACAAAACATAATGTGGAGCTCCTCTATACAGGGGTTTGTTATGAGGGAAGTTGATAAATGTCATGAGCTAGCCTCACATTTAGTTTAGCTCTACAACTCCATATTCTGCCAATCCATAGAAAGCTATTCATAACTGCAGATAGGGCCAAATTATATTTGACAGCTCGGTCTCAAATATTTATCTCATGAATTCAATATTTACATTATGATTTTATTACAATCACTATTTCCTGATAAGAAAGTAAGCCATGCATTATACGGTGTGTGGAAAGGGTTTCTGTTGTTTCCTATAATTATCCCTCCTTCCCTCCCTCCCTCCCTCCCTCCCTCCCTCCCTCCCTCCCTCCCTCCCTCCCTCTTTCTAATTATAAACTACTCTATAGAGGTTTAACCTGTTCATGACAGGTGCAATGCTTTGCCAAAAAGCCTCAGAAGTAACCCACCTTGTCCCTGAAAGTCTATTATTAGTATATTATCTGCCAGTCAGAGGACTATGAACTATTTATATTTTAGCAGCCATGACCTCCTTTGAAAGGTTTACATAGTAGTGACACTATAACAGCTTCACTGTTTGCATTTCCTATGCCTGGAAAACTATGATTTCCCCCCTTGCCTTTTGGAGTGAACAGTGTTGCTCATGCTTGGCTCACACAGTGTTCATGCTAGGTTCATAGAGAGCTGGCCTTACGTTAGCCTGACAAAACCAAATCATCCTAAAGGCATCTCTCTCACCTCCTCAGGTGAATTGGTATTGGTAGGCACCCTAGGGCTGGGTGGTATACCGTATTTTACTATATACTGGTATTGATGCAAGGACTGGTTTGGGTTTTCACTTTACCTTCTATAACGGTGTTTGAATGTTTGGTTTGTTAAATGTGATATGCCATGTGTAACGTACATTTTTGTAGTTTACACCTCATCCCTCTCCGATCTATCTCTCTCTCTCTCTCTCTCTCTCTCTCTCTCTCTCTCTCTCTCTCTCTCTCTCTCTCTCTCTCTCTCTCTCTCTCTCTCTCTCTCTCTCTCTCTCTCTCTCCATGCCGCTTTCCACACAGACCTAGCCCTGCCCCCTGTCACTCAAGGAGCGCATTTGTTGTTGCTTGACCAGGAGACGTTTGTGTTCAGTCTGCATGGTCAATGCAGCGCATGATGACAACAATGCTGTTTACACTTTGGTTCTTAAAATAAATCCACGAGCGTTCTATAATTACATTATTAGTTTGTGTTTCTTACATCTGCAAGTAGCTAGTTTTTTTTTTTTTTTGCGAATCTTAGCTAAATCGTGTTAGTCGCTAATGCTAAAAGCTAGCTAGCTGGCTAGCTAGCTAATAAATGTACTGAGTCAGAGCAAACTATACAGCCTGATACCAGTGCTGGTGTAAGCCTAGATCAGCATGTTGTTTGTGCAACAGTATCTTCTAAATGAAAAAAGAATAGGCAAATAATTAATATGTTAGCTACATGAAGAAACATTTAATGCAGCCAAAGGTTATAGGGTCCCCTAGGAAACACTGACTAACACTTTGGTTCCTATCCTTTTGCAATAACTCCTCCCAGGCATTTTCATAATCATTTATATTCTAACTATAGAATAAGAATAAACATTCTATTTCCATGATTCCAACAGTTCACCCAAGTGTTTTGATCTATACTGAACAAAAATATAAACGCAACATGTAAAGTGTTGGTCCCATGTTTCATGAGCTGAAATAAAATATCCCAGAAATGTTCCATATGCACAAAAAAGCTTATTTGTCTCAAATTTTGTGCAGAAATGTGTTTACATACCTGTTAGTGAACATTTCTCCTTTGCCAAGATAATCCATCCACCTGACAGGTGTGGCATATCAAGAAGCTGATTAAACAACATGATCATTACACAGGTGCACCTTGTGCTGGGGACACTAATATGCCACTCTAAAATGTGCAGTTTTGTCAAACAACACAATGCCACAGATGTCTCAAGTTTTGAGGGAGCGTGCAATTGGCATGCTGACTTCAGGAATGTCCACCAGAGCTGTTGCCAGAGAATTGAATGTTAATTTCTCTACCAATTCGTCCAACCGGCCTCACAACCGCAGACCAGGTGTAACCACGTCAGCCCAGGACCTCCACATCCGGCTTCTTCACCTGCAGGATCATCTGAGACCAGCCACCTGGACAGCTGATGAAACTGAGGAGTATTTCTGTCTGTATTAAAGCCCTTTTGTGAGGATTCTGATTGGCTGGGCCTGGCTCCCCAGTGGGTGGGCCGATCTTCCAAGTAGGTAGGCCTATGCCCTCCCAGGCTCACCCATGGCTGCACCCCTGCCCAGACATGTGAAATCCATAGATTAGGGCCTAATGAATTTATTTCAATTGACTGATTTCCTTATATGAACTGTAACTCAGTAAAATAGTTGAAATTGTTGCATGTTACATTTATATTTTCGCAAAGTAAAATCGCAATTGCAACATTTGGTTAAAAATAAGGCCTCGATGTTTTTGCCCATATTGTGCAGAACTACGTGGTAGTGTGGCAATTATCGCAAATAAGTTCAGGAAATACAGAAATTGATGAAAATGCAAGAAATTATTTTTGGTTGAAGTTGAATTTAACAGTATAAAATAATCAGAATGGAGAAAGACCCATTGAAATCCCTTTGTTGCCACCCTAGGGTCACGCTGTCACGTCTCCTCCCGTTGCTCCACTCCGGCACTCTGATTCGCCGGTCTACTGAGCCACCGGTCTAAGCGCACCACCTCGGCATCACCGGAATGGAAACCCAACGCACCCTAATCACCTCCAGCGCACCTGCACCTCATCATCTCATCACCACCCCTATTTAGCCCTGGACTGTTCTGGATGATGTTGTGTGTGATTGTTTAGCTTCGTGTCATGTACTCTATCGTTGTTATTTCTCTTTATCATTGTTAAGTAAACCTTGACCTTGTTAATTCCTGCGTCTGCGTCCTGCCTCTTCGTATACTCAGTACTGGTCACACACGCACTACTCATAAAGCACATTTTGAACTTTTATTAAAACAAAAACATAAAATACCATCATACCGTCATTTTTTTTTGTTATACCGTGATATGATACTGTATTTTGACCATATCGCCC